>NC_142937.1:89612336-89912336 GCF_046866305.1 Octopus bimaculoides | reverse complement strand
AGGGTGCAGACAATATATTTGTACACATCTCCTCTCATGGTGTATATTTGTAGGGTTGACAATACCTTAAACATATCATGTGCTAGCTATGGCCATTCAGTCTTAAAGAAAAACAAATCATCAGAAGACAGATGTACAAATGGATTACCTACAACTGTGACATTGAGATGAGCTTTTGCTTATGTTTCCTGATGCACTAGAATACATAGTCTTATGCTGAAAAATAATTTTCTGGATGGATTGTTTTTTTTTTTATAGCATATTACCCATTTATAAAACAATGCACCAGATGATTTTCTAATATTTTATTCAAAATTTCAATAGCTAGTACTTCTACATAATTGTCTACAAAATAATGATGATAATAATCCTTTCTACTAAAGGCACAAGGCCTGAAATTCTCAACTGGTACTTATTTTATTGACCCCAAAAATATAAAATGTGAAGTTGACTTTAGTGGAATTTGAACTCAGAACATAAAGATGAACGAAATGTTGCTAAGCATTATGCCCAGCATGCTAATGATTCTGCAGGCTCACCACCTGAATAAAAATAATAATGATACTGGATCATAGATATAGCATGTTCGGGTGACAACAAGGTATACAATAAGGAGGAAAGAAAAGTTGATAGATATGATAGGTTAGCTTGGGAAGTTAAGCAGTTCTGGTCGCTGAAAAAGGTGATAGTAGTACCAATAATTGTCAGAGCCTTGGGAACAGTGATTAAAAACCTTGAGAACAAATAAGAGCTGCAATAAGGGTGGAGCACTTGCAGGTCAACTATTCAGGGAGAGCTTCCACTTGTTCCATTTCTGAGGGAGATCCATTACCTTGATCATATTTTCCCAGTTCCACACTAACTGGAAATTTAGTTCAAACCAGACTCTGAAAACTTTCACTGAGTCCTCAATCCAGCAATAGAAATTACTGCTGGCCAAAATTTGGTCTTGTGAGTGCCTTTATATGTCCTCTTTGGTCAACAATGTGACCAAGAGCCAACTGCTTCTTCACCATACAAAATCCATTCAGTGAATCTGGAGTTACGTATGCATGCTACATGTCAACTCCATTACAACTGGAATTTACTTCAGAAAGAATACATAATTGAAATACTAGCTCTCTCTAGCACAGTGGTACTTAGAAATTTATCTTGCCACTTGATGTTGTGAATATATGTGTAGTTATGCATGCATGGATATATTGTATGTGAGACTTATTAGAAATATTAGAAAAAGCTGCTGTTATTGCTATATAGTACGAAGTACAAATGGAGTCACAAATTTCAGAAATAATTGAAAAGAGAATTCCAATAATAAAATACAAAAAATAATTACGTGTTACTCGTTGGTAGTAATCTGTGTCTTTGTCTCCCTTTAATTTCTTGGAAGTAGCAGCAGATTTCTCTGATAAGTAACATTTTCCATTTTCTTTATTTATTTCAAATGATAAACAGCTTTCATCAGACAAACATTCTTCTGCACATTCATCTGCTGTTACATCTTCCTTATCCAACGATGTTTTCCCAGGTACATCCAGAGCTGTATCTTTTATTTTCACAAAATTGATCTGAGGATCTAAAGGTAGAGCAAAATTTAGGCCAATGAAAAATAACAACAACAATTCTAACATAAAAAGTAGGCCAAATTTTTAGGTAAGAACTGATCACTTAAATTAGCCTCTACGCTTGACTGATAGCTTGGTGTTCAGGATGATCTTCAAAGGCAGGTTTCTTCAACTGGTCCCCAATAGAAATCCTGCTAGATTTAAGGGGCTTGTATCACCATTCTCATCTTTATTTTCAAGAACATGGATATTAGTACATGGATACTAATTAGAGAATTGAAAGACATGCTTTACAGTATGGTTCTTTTTGGACATCACTTCAAATGAAACCAAAGTTAACTTTGTTTCTCATCCTTGTGGGTGTCAATGTCATAAAGGACCAGTCAAATTGTAAGGTTGATGGTGATGACAATACCTGTTCATTAAAAATTGTTGGCTTTGTGTGCAAATCAAGAATCTTTATTATTATCATTATTAGTAGTATTGTTGTTGTTGTTATTATTATTATTCTTAGTAGTAGTAGTAGTAGTAGTAGTAGTATTGTTATAATCAAGGGTGGAGAATTGAGAGAGAGCAAAAGGAGTACAAGTTTGTTTCAGAGGATTGCAGAGTCTTATTAAAGAATGACTCAGGGCATTAAATTGTACTGAGTTTTGGATGATGACATAAAATATGGGTGAGAAAGATCACGTTAGAAATTAAGAGCAAAATGTATCAAGATGAGGTGAAGTATAGCTAATAAGTTTACTTAACAACAGTGTAGTATTGGGTAGAGTTTTGTGTGTGTAGTTAAAAATTTGTTTCAAAATCCTTGAGGATGAAGTTTACTGGATGGAAACATTTTGGAAGCTAACTGGTGACAAGTTTCTAGACTTCAAGTTCTTCATCAGCAAACTGAATTCATCACTCAATTTAATAGCATTATCTGGCTCTTTGGTAATATTAATGGAATCCACATTTTTGCAAGCATTTGGAGAAGTCTCTAGTCTGAGGATAACTTCCTCTCTCCTTCCCACCAGCCACAAACACCATGGAAATTGTAATGGAGCCAACCAGTCTCTTTTGGCAAAGATATTTAACACAAAAATTTAACAAATTACTTTGACAGAGGCAATAGGAAAGAAGGTGTTTATGTTACCTTTACAGGAAGACCCTACTGGTGTCCATTTGTTGTCCTTTTGGCATATTGACTTTAGTTGTACTCCATTTGAACAAGTATAGAGTACTTCAGATTTATAGGCAGTGGTTTTGTAGGACTTTGATGTATTAACAATATCTTTGGGAGGCCCACAGTTAACATTTGCATAAGCTGAAAATGAAAAAAAGAAATTGATATCATTTGTGAGTATGTGTCAGGAAGAGGGTGAAAACAAGGAGATAATGATGCATTTGGAACAAAAGATATTGAGTGAATCAAATTGAAGTACACAAATATACATACATGCATACATATATAGAGTCATACTTACATATATGCATTTATGTATGTATATATGTACATATGTAAGTATTATTTAATAACAGTTTGACTTGGTTCCATGCAGCTTAAACCTTCATAGGCTCCTTAAACCAACCTATCATATCATACTTGCAGACAACAAAGGAGACAAATTAAAGATAACTCCTAAATGCTGGGCAATTATTGGTCAATGGAGATCACATTGTATTATTGATATGGCAGCAATATCAATTAAGTTCTTTATTAATAGGAACATGGTCTATGATAAGAGGGTGGTGATATCATATATGGTCACGCCATCTTTAAGGTGCCACACATGGCTTGCCAGGGATGTGATGAATTGTCTTTCCAGAATACTGAAAGAGCACCTGTAGTTGTACAGGCACTGCTTGAAGGCAGTTCCAGCTGACCCAATATATTTCCGGATTGCAGTGTTGGTTTTGTTCACATTTCTGGTGCATCTTCCATTGGCTCTGGAACTGGAGATATTGTTGTTACTACTGCTGTTACTGTAGCTGTTATTGGTACTGTTATTAGGGAGTGTGGGTCTGACAATATCACTGTGACTGTTGTTGTTGAAGTCATCCCTGGCCATAGTGTTGCTGCTGCAGTTGCTGAAGGTTATGTGGCTGCCGTCATTGGTGATACTAGGCATGGGGCTGGTAGCTTTACTGGTGCTGCTGGTGTTGGTGTGGTTGTCATCTCTGGCAGTAGCGCTAGGGTTGGGGTTGTTGGCAATGGCAACGGTGTTTCTGCTGCTGTCACTGTTGCCATTGCCATCAACGTTGTTGGATGGACCACTGCTGTTATTACTATGGTCACTAGGTCTGGGTACCACCACAGCCTCATATTCCCCTCCCACCCCCACACACATATACACACTCCTCCCACATTTTATGGGTGTTTGCTAATATACTTTGCATGTTGGGTTTACAACCAAAGGAGACCCTTAGGTTGTGCCTTTTGAAAAAACGCCTGTATCTGTGTGTCTGCATGAAGTGTTTGTCTACTAACCTGAGGAATATTCTTCCCATATGTCTTGACACTGAGTGACCAAACAACATTCCGGCAGCACTTCCTTTTGTGGGTGCTAGGGCCCAGCTTATAGGAGATGTGGTCCTTAAACCCACTGGATACCAGTGTCTCATTGTAATAGGGGGCTGTGGCATTAGAAATTTATTGCCTTGAGGATAAATTCAAAATCCTCTTTCTGACACCTTTCACAAGGTTCTTGAACACGATAGGGGATGGCAGGGGGCTGTGTTGATGTATGACAGCCTCTTGTTTGGTTTGAGGTAGGGCCTGTGTGTACTGGAGCCTAAGTCTAAAGTGACATTTATGAAGTCCACAGCGGAGAGGTTGGTCTCAATATTTATTTTGAGTCCCACGGAGCCTAGGGCACTAAACAGGTCCTTTCTAGGCCTATCAAGTGTGTGCACATTGGCTCTTCTAAAGATGGCTAGAGCGTCGTCTCTGTAGAGACCAAAGAGGACAGACAGGAACTTCTTTCCTAAGATTTCCAGGATATATAGTCAATGAGGTCACATATGTATGTATGTATGTATGTCTACACTCATGCAAGCACATGCATAATAAAATAAAATGAAAACACTTTACTGACCTGGATTAATGACATAAGTATCCCAACCCTTTTTGTTGGGTTCAAGGTCATGAGTCAAGTGAGTCGCATTACTTGGATCACAGAGCTTAGCTTTTTCCTTATACTCATAAGAGTTACATCCTGGAGTTTGATGACAAGCATGGTCACACTCCTTTAAGGTCACATTTTCCTGCCGTTTAAATGTATCTTTTCCTAGTATGGAAGTGCTTTTAAATTTTAAAATATCATCATCAGCTAGATAAAAAAAGAAAGAAAACAAGAATTACATTTCATAATCCCATACACACACACACACATTAAACATTATATAGCATCTGGTGCATAATTTAATTTAAATAGACAATTTATTATAAACAAATAATTGATCCGTAAAATTACAACTTGGAATTCATGTGAGTTTTAGCACATCTTCAGACTCATTTGAAACCTTCCTTCAAAATTTGTGTATCATTTGTATATCTTTTTCTAATTGATTAATTTAGTATTGTCTAAGTGCTGATCAACAAATGGTTAGCCAATGTGTCAAGTGTTGTTAAAATCATTTAATCTTGAAGAAAGCACACCAGCAGAAGAGTAATATACATATAATTTATGTACAACCTAAACAATTAGGTGAGCTTCCAAGTACATCTTATGATAAAATAGAATGCACATGAATTTTGAGATGGGTGATTATGCACAAAAATATTCTCATGGACCGACTGTGCTTTTGATAACACATTGTCTATATAAAAAATACTGAATGAGATGGCTTTCTAATATTTTCTTTAAAATTCTGATTACATAGTATTTCTGTATAATTACGTAATGTTTGAACAGAGAACATTGTTTATAATTTGATGAGTAAGCTTGTGTTTATGCTGGGTAGATCATTTTCCTGTTCTTGGACACTCCAAATAAACCTATACATGGAGGTGGACTTTTCCCTGTACATGAACTTAAAAGAATATATAAGTTAAGTGAAACTTTTCTTGAAGTCACTGATAGTAAGTCTCACTGTGAAGCCATCAGTTGGAGTGAGGGTTGTTCTATATACCACTGACATAGAAAGGTAGAATTCTTTCAGCAGAGAGTTTGATGGATTTTGACAGTTACAAGTAGGCATCTTGAAAAAAAGCTTGATATGTGTATGCACGTCCTATTGTAACATACAATGCTGGAAGAGTAACAAACTTTAACCCTATGCACATTCATAAGCTTGTGATACTTGTGTGTGCCTGAGAAATGGTGTCTACTACAGGATAAAAAGTTCCTGGTCATGTTCATTGAGACATTTAGGTTGAACTGAAGACTGAATAAAGTTGGTCCCTCTCTAATTCTGTTTTGGTGTGGAGATGGAAGTTGCTCTGTTTATACTATATTCTCTCTAAAGCCAATCCAAAATACTTTGCTGTACTGTAAAAAATGCTATCAAAAATATATCCTTTTGTGGATAAACTAGAGAGTTTTTTTACGTAATACTAACAACTAAATTTGATATTATAGTTTGAAAGTAGGAGTTGAAATCCCCATGAAGTTTTCTGTTCTCTTTATTAAGTTTCCTGTTGGGTATACTTTGTGTAATACCTGTCTTAAAGTCTAAAGTGATGTTTACTGTTGTGGTTACCATGAGAGATAGTCATATTGGCTTTTTGCTGCAAAATGCACTCTTCTTTATATCGCTAGAAGGGAGATAAATCCCTGCTGCCTCCACTGGTAAATCCACTAGATCATGTTGCTTTGATGTTCTTTGGTCTTGTCAATGTTGGGTACTTGACTGCTAAAGGCAGCAGTGATTCATCTCCTCACCAGCAATATATAGAAAAGCAGTGCTAGAACAGGTGTTGGTGTGTCACGAGATGATGGTTAGCTTGTTGAAAAATACATATTAGTGACAGAAGCAATATTAATATAATGAGGTAATATTTATCCCCACTTGTGGATGTTCTATTAGAACAAACGATATTATGAAGTAAAAATGAAATCACAAGTTTCACAAAAAGTAGAAAAGAGAAACACAAAGAATAGTTACGTTCTACTCGTTGGTAGTAATCTCTGCTTTTGGCTGCTTTCATTTTCTTGGTGGATGCTGCAGTTACTTTCGATAAATAACATTTTCCACTTTCTTTCTTTATTTCAAATGATAAACAATTTGTGTCAGACAAACATTTTTCTGCACAGACATCTGCTGTTATACTTTTATTTTCCAATAATGTTTTTCCAGGAACATCAAGAACTGCACCTTTTACTTTTACAAAATAGATCTTAGAAACTGGAATTAAAGGAATATTGAAACAAATGTAGACACTAAAAACAACACTAGTTTCTAATGTAGAAAGAAGACAAAAAGTTAAGGTAAAAGTTAATTGATTAAATTGGCTCTGACACTTGACTGGTATTTCATTTCACAGGTCCTGGAAAAGCAGAATTGAAATCAGAAGTTATAGAGCCAGAGCAAATATCCAGCATAGTGTTGAACTAGGCATCAGATTATACCAAATGATAAGCTGTATAAGATCTGTCAGAAGGTCAACATTTACTGTTGACCACCATGTTGGAAGCCCCCTATTGAATGTCCAACATGTTAGATATACTAACAAATCTCTCTCAGTCACATTCCACAATCTTAAGAAGGGAAGGTCAGATTATGTAATGTAATACTAAACATACCAGATGAAACCTGACCTGGGAAATAGAATTGGTGAGTGTTACACTCTAGTAATCTACAGAAGATTAGCTGAGGGGAAAGAGCACCAATATTCTCATGGATACTTTAGGCATTGATAAGAATGAACTGGAAAGATTGTTTTCATCAGAGAATACTATGGACAACAACCTGATGTCCCTGGCAATGGTACAAGATAAACCTACTCTCATCGATGTGCCATCAGACATGCTGTCCAAGAGTGCTGTTCCAGGCACTCGTTCCATGTCCAGGCATTTGCTACTTGTAGAATTATATCAAACTGCTGTTATTGTGTGTGGGACATATCCAGCTGCCATTCAAATTCATCGTTATGATTGCCCCACATCCTCCTCTAACTGAGCAGAGAAGTTCCTTTCCCCCTGTCTGCTAGTTATAACAAAAGAGATTGTGTAGTGGATGAGGTTCAAGTCTGACAATTGGGACTTCTCTCTTTGGTCAATCCCTAATCTGTATTTCTAAAGTTTCATTTGTAAAGAAGATGAGAATGGAGAGGAGAAAAATTATTGAAAGTGATGTGAGAATGGATGGGTCCCATAGTGCTTAAACCTGTAGGTCAAAGAGTATTCATTGGAGAGGACACTTGTCCTTGGAGTTCTTTGATGGTGGTGTTCTTCAATTGATCCTAGTTAAAAATCCTTCTACATTCAAGAGGATTTCATTATTTTTGTTTTTATTTTAAATGCATACATGTATACTAATTAGGTCATAAGAAGAGATGCTTTATGGCATGTATTCGGGCTCTTCATGTTTTCAGTACAAATCCAGTCAATATTAACTTTATCTTTCATTCTTGTGAAATTGGATGCAACTGGTCAATAACATAAAATATGAATCAAATATTGGAGGTCATGATATTGGCTAAACCCTTTCTTTTGAACTGTTAGATTTTTTTTCCAAACCAGAAATCATTATTATTTGTCTCAGTGTAATTTAGGATGGGGGAATGAAAGACCATTAGAGCATTAGAAGTTTTGGATGATTGCTGAATTCTTGTAAAGAAGCACACAGTGCATTGTGTTGTACAGGGTTTCAGAGGATGAAACAAAATATGGGTGAGAGAGCTGAAGTTAGAGAAAGTTAAGAGAAAAAACTTGCTAGGTTAGCTGAGATAGAGCTGTGGCAGTCATAAGTTTACTTAACAAGAATGTTGCATTGTCTGGAGTTATAGCTGCATGGTTAAAAATCTGCTTCTTGAATAAGGATGGTGAATGAAATTTGGTGGATGGAAACTATGTAGAAGCCTGCTGGGGATAACATACATCCACACTGGCTGTTCTTGGTTGGCAAACTTAATTCAGCACCCAGATTAATACCAGTAACAAACCCTTGGTTATATTTAATGAAGTTCAAACTGTTGCATGTATCTGGGCAGGCTTCTGATCTGAGGATATCTTCTCTCCTTCCTTCCAGCCAGCCAGCCATCCATCCATCCATCCATCCATCCATCCATCCATCCATCCATCCAGCCATCCAGCCAGCCAGCCAGCCAGCCAGCCAGCCAGCCAGCCAGCCAGCCAGAAATACTATGGAAATTGTCATGGAGTTAGCCACTCTTCCTCTCACAATGATTTTAAAAAAAAATTGAACAAAAATACCTAGACAATGACAAAGAGAGAGAACCTATTTACATTACCTTTACAATTGGATGCAACTGGAGTCCATTTATTGTCATCTTTACACTTTGACTTCAACTGTTGTCCTCCTGGACATGTGTAGGTCACTTCAGATTTATAGGTGGTGTCAGTGTAGGACTTCTTTGCACCAACAACATCCTTTGGAGGTCCACAGTTAACTTTTGTAACAACTGGAAGTGATAAGAGAAACTGATATCAACGGTGAATCTATGGCAGGAGGAGGAGGGGGAGAATGAGGAGATAAGGACAAATCTAGAATAAAAGATATTGACTGTATAACAAACTGAAGACATCTGCACACACATACAGACATACATATATCACATGAAAGGAAATGGTTAAGGAGCCTGGTGAAATATCTTGTAAGCTCCATGAAGAAAAGGAAACCAGACAAACAAAATTGAGCCATGATAGATTTAGAAATCCAGATAATCCATGCTTTAACAAAACGTCACCAGTCCAATTTGTAAATCCTAAAGTTTAGTCTCCAAGTAAAATTGGTATGTAGTTACTGAGTATTATTGTACTAATGTAGTTGATAGAATGCTGCTATTAGCAGAAGTGTGGTGAGGAAAGAAAAAGAGTTTCCAATACAAACACAAAATTTCAAGAAGAAGAAGGGTATCTGGTACAGATGAAAGATTTGCATTATAAGCGGTGAGGTCAGAAATGAGCAGGTACACCATTAACAAATGAGTTGCATGACTACCATGAAGGGGAAAAATACAAAAATACTAATGATGTGATATATAAATTTTTAACAGACCCAAAATCTATCTTGTTGGATGCAATACAAATTAACATAAAAAGACTGAAATATACACATATTCAGGACAGATACAGTACTGATGCAGACCCATCACAATGAAGAGGTGCACTAGAATGCTTATAAATAAGATGGAATTAAAGAGAGCCTAGCTTTAACTATAACATAATAGAAATGCAAGTTGCAAATGGAATAAATTTGACAGAGAAACTTTTCTATGTCATTTGTACTCTGTGTAAGTTTGATCTATTAAAATAAAAGATCTGTATGTTTATGCTTAAATATCCATTGTCTGAAGGTGTTCACTCTTTGCTTTCTCTTGTTTTGCATGTATACATATTTTGTATTTCATACCCAAGCTGTTATATTTAATATATTTAATTTGTTTATGTGCATAGTTGCCTCCATATCTGCTCAACTTGACCCTCTTATAGCCATCCTTTACCCTGCAGAAGTGGTTCACTATAAAGACACTGAAATCTAAGTTTGACACTATTAAGTGTCTTCTACACTGAAAATCTTTGAATCTCATCAGTTAACTAAATATATATATATATATATATATATATATATATATATATATATATATATCATCATCATCATCATCATCCTCCTCATCATCATCACCATCATTATTTAACATCTGTTGTACATTCTGTCATGGGTTGGGCAGTTTGACCAGGGCTGGCCAGCTGGAAGGAAGGCTGCACCAGATTCCAATCTGATTTGGCATGGTTTCTATGGATGGATGTCCTCCTTAATGCTAACTGCTCTGAGAGTGTAATAGGTGCTTTTATGTGCCACGGGCATGGGTGCCATTTGCATGACACCAGTATCTGCTATGACTGGGATTTTACTTGGCTTGATGGGTCTTCTTAGGCACGACATAGTACCAAAGGTCTCAATACATATGTATATTTATATATGCATGTAATATATATTTATATTTATATACATATGGCACACAAAATAAATAAAATAGAAACACTCTACTGACCTGGGTTAGCTAAGTATATATCCCATTCTCCATCGTTGGGTTTAAGTTCATCAGTCAACTGAGTCACATTACTCAGATCACACAATTTAGCTTCAGCATTGTACTGATAAGAGTTACATCCTACATATTGTTGACAAGCCTTATCACACTCATTTACGGTTTTATTCTTAAGCCGTCCTAAAGTAGCCTTCTTTGGTATGCCAACCCTTTGCAGCATAACAGGCCCTCCATCAACTGAAATAAAATATAAAACGAAATATATTTTATACACATCCACCTACTGAAACAAACAAAGAAAAACACACACATACATTTTCAAGCATATATTAAATATTGTGGAGAATATGGTGCTTTATTTTGTAAACAGCCGATTTATTAAAAACAAATAAATGATCCACAAAATGATAGCCCAACCAGAATTTATGAGAGCTGTAGAACATCTTTAGACTTATTGGAAACTTTGTCTTCTTTAATGGGATGGTTTTAATACCCCCTTAAACAGGTTGTCAACCAACATATCAAGTGTTTTTATGACCATTTAGTCTAAAATAAAAGCAGAGCATAAGAAGAGAGATATACAAATAGATTACCTACAACTGAAACATTCAGGTAGGTTCTTGTTATGTATTCATTCTTAAAAGTCTTGTGGCCAAAAATTTTTTTGTGGATGGATTTTTAAAAAAATAATATATTGTCCATTCATAAAACAAATTACAAAAAAAAAAAATTAAAAAATTAAAAAAAAAAATTTTTTTAAAGTTCGGACTGTGAGGAGAAAATTAAAATTTTGGAAACGTGGTTTTAGGGCAAAATCCTCATCTCCAATGTGAAAAACATAGGAATACAAAGAAATTTTGGAAAAAAAAAGTTGGGGTGCAAATGTCACCTCTGACATGCTACAAACAACAGCTAAAGGACACAATTTCTGAAAGAACTTCCTTTTAAGTTTATATCGAAGATCAGGTTTTTAAATACGCTCATCACAAACACAAATTACAAAATAAAAAAAGGTCGGCGGAGTTCTAATCAAAGCACATACTAAAACCCCTCGTAACTTTTTATTTTTAAGAATTTTCACAAAATATTCTCGATTCTGCCTTCTGCATAATGGAATTAATACGATTATCCAATTATCTGTTTTGTTAGAGAGAGTGTATATTGTGTCATTCTTCCAATTTTCCTGGTAAAAAAATGTTTTGGAAAGAAGGGTTGCATGTATGTTTATTCTTCCAAAACTGAAGACACACAAAATATAGTTTACCTAGAAGCATTGCCAGCTTCACTGAACATTTGCTGAAGTATGCAGTCTGCCCAAACATTACAGAGATGGCACTTTCCACAATGAAGCAGCTTCCTTTCTATGTACCTTACCTTCTGCAATATGGATACCTCTACATCCTCATTTGGCATCAATTTCTTTACATCCCTAAGTCTCGATTGCTTATTTTTGCATGGTTGCACTCAAAAGCAACACAAAGTCCTTTTCTTGTGCAACTTGTTAATATACTTTATTTTATTTCTTAGGCTTTCACCATTCATCAGTCATGAAACCATACATTGCTCTCTTACTACTGCCCCACTTCTGCATAACAGCATAACCCATTTATTTTCAAGAAGCAGAGCGTCCCTATACATTTATGCCAAACTGCCCACACCACTAACCCTATTTACCCACATCCTTATATATATATACATATACATACAACCAAAAAGTCCCTTTTTATTCTGTTGACCTCAACAGTGGTATAAGCTGATACCAAATATGCTTGCTGAAAACCATAATACTTTTGAACATGGCCTTTTCATTGAGGAAGCTAACGTACATGTATATGTGTATTATCAACAAATATCATGGGACGAGTAAGAACTATTTCAGCTTCTACATTACCCAAGTTGTAGCCATGAAACTGAGTTACCAATATTTGCTATATGGGATATCAAAAGACTGAGCAATCTTTCAGCTACCAGCATAAAGTAAGTTTTTTGAACAGTAACCCTATTTTACTAGAAAAATTAACACCAAAACGAGGCTGGATCACACAATATTGAGGTCATTTTGAGGTCAATGTTAGGATTTTCTTCTAATCTAAGCTGCCATTGTACATGTTTTTGGTGCCAAAAATTTCAGCATTGTTCATCAGAAAATTACTGAAAAACATGTTTATAAACAAAATTGTTTGCTTGATGCTCCTCGAATGCTGATTCCGCCCATAAGAAAGGAACAAATATTACAATGTGGCTGTAGGACATAACACCCAGGCAATGCTGGGGTGCATTGCTAGTTTCTATAATAAAATACAAAAAATAATTACAATTTACTCGTTGGTAGTAATCTCTGATATTGATTTTCTTAATTTTCTTGGAGGAAGTTGCAGTATACTTTGATAAGAAACATTTTCCTTTTTCTAAATTTACTTCAAATGATAAACATTTTGGGACAGACAAACATTTTTCTGCACAGTCTTTTGCTGTTAAATTTTTCTTCTTCCACACAGTTTTCCCAGTTATAACTATAGCTGCACCTTTTACTTTCACAAAATGGATCTGAGCATCTACAATTAAAGGAAAATTTAAACCAATAAACAATAACATATACTATAAAAACAACAACTTTTCATCATTGAGGTTAAGTTAAAACTTTGAGGTAGGAATTGATCAACGAAATTGGCATCTACAACTGACCAGTATCATATTTCATTGGCCCTAGAAGGGCAAAGTTAACATCAGCAGCATTTAAACTCTGAAGCTAAAGAACCAGAACAAATGCCACAACTCATTTTGTCTGACACTCAAACGATTCTATGGATACATCCTTGACAGAAAAATATTTATAATTTTTATTGATGGTAACAATATTAATGATAATGGTTCCTAACTCAAACACAAGGCTACTCATTGAGCAGTGAATATACATCAACCTCAGTACTTGACAAGCACTTGTTTTATAAGAAGTATATAAGGTGAAACACTACTTTTTGGGATTTGAACTGAGAATGTAAAAGGATGTAGCTCACCACTTTACTAATTTTCAAAGGTTTGTCTGGGAAAGCAAAAATCATTTCCCTTCCATCACCATCTTGTGAATCATATAACTATGTCGTAAATATGGACACTCACAACTTAAATTAGCAAACCAAGAAATTTTAATTTGTGGAAATTTTACTTTTAATGAGATGACAAAAAGAAAAGAGATTATCTTCACAAGGCTCACTTTTCTGAATTTCATGACCAAAATAAAACATTAACACAATAATTTTAACCCTGACACACCATCACACACATACTAAGAGTGAATCTTTAATTAATCATAATATTTTGGTTCAACGAGTAGTCACTTTGCTATTTGTTTTCCATGCAGGAAGTGACCCTGATTATTTTGCCATAGGTATTCTTTTAGTATAAATAGGAATTAAGTGAAGTGTGTCAATGATATGGGTTTGATCCTCAGTGCAATTCACTTCATTTTATAGAGGCATTTAGTGCACTTGAAATCACACAATCTCATTGTTTTCCCTAAATACAGGGGTTGGACAAAATAATGGAAGCATCTTAAAATTTCAAACAAATTTATTTTAATATGTGGTAGGACCACCTTTGGCAGTAGTTACAGCTTGAATTCTATGAGAAAGTTTGAAAGACTCGTTCAAAGTTTGAATTGTTTCCAAAGGAATTTTTGTCCATTCTTCAGCTAAAACAGTCCCCAGTTCTTGTAGTGATGGTGGAAGACATCGACTCCTTACTTGCTTTTCTAAAATGCACCATAAATGTTCAATAATATTGAGATCTGGGGACTGTGGTGGCGAGATAAGATGTTCAACTTCACTAGAATGTTCCTCGTGCCATTCAGTAACAACTTTAGCTGTGTGAATTGGTGCATTATCATCCTGAAAGATTGCATTTCCTTCCAAAAACAGTTCTGCAAGCATAGGATGAATTTGATCGGATAAAATGCTTAAACAGTCTTGACTATTAATTCTGCCATGAAAGGAAACCATTGGGCCAGAGGATTTCCAAGGCTCTCTCTTCTGAATTTCATGACCAAAATAAGACATTAACACAATAATTTTAACCCCAACACCCCATCACACATACACATACTGAGAGTGAATCTCCCACTAGATCATCACAGAACCTCCTCCATGTTTAACAGTTGAAAGAAGGCAGTCTGGGTCAAATGCTTCTTTTGGCTGTCTCCACACGTATACTCAGCCAGTGGTCGGAAATAAGGTAAAGGATGACTCATCCGAGAAAATAAAATTCTTCCACTGATCTAGGGACCAATTCTGTAGGTTTTTTTACTCCACTCTAAATGTGTTGCAACGTTTGTTTTTGAAAGTGGTGGTTTTCTGATTGCAGCCCTCCCATGAAATCTGGCTCTGTGCAGCTCCCAGTGAACAGTTTTTGTGGAAAGTGTGTTCTCGAGGTGATCATTAAGCTCTGCAGTAATTTTGGGAGCTGTACTTTTGTGATCCTTTCTACCAATTCATGTAAGAGTTCAACAGTCCCTATCTGAAAGTTTTGGTTTTCTTCCAGAGTTTTGTTTCAACAAGGAGGTTTTTCCTTCTTTGTCAAAGGCTGTCATTACTTTTGAGACAGTACTTCTTGATACACCAAACATTTTGGCTGTTTTCGTTACACTAGTGCCTGTCATATGAGCACCAACAATTTGACCTCTTTGAAAGTTCAAAAGATCTGTCCTTTTAATGAATTTTAATTACCTTTTTCTGATGATATCTGAAAAGAAACAGCAATTTTAGCTAAACATATTAAGCAACACTAATAATAAATCAAAAAACAAAAATAAACAAGCTTTTGATGGTTTTATAGATATTTCAAAATTATGATGCTATGATGCTAGGTGTTTCCATTATTTTGTCCCTTCCCCTGTATATATGACCATGTGTCTAAACAAGGAATACATAATTTAGTGCAACAAGATGGTACTTATATCTTTTAATAAGCTAGTCATGACAGAAACAGTTATGTAATGAAATTCTGTGGCCACTCTCCTTTCTACGTTTGTGAGATTCTTGTGGTCTATGTTCAACATGAGCAATTGCAAGTCAATGTGAATGCTTGATATTGTAATAAATATATAAACAGTGACTAAGTATTGTTCATCACCATCACCATGACCACCTGAAGTGTCTTGTGGTGGTATTGAACCAAACAACAGTTTACAGCAGAGGATAAGCTGTGTCAGATGTGTTAGCTTGTAATATTAAGTTCAACATTTAGTGTGGAACCCCTATGTGGATGCCAATATGTGGAAGTGGTGAGGAAAAACTGTCCACACTTCCAGCTCTTGGTTGGTAGAATTAATCTATCATCCAGCTTAATACTATTACCCAGCCCTTAGGTAGAATTAAAGATGTCCACTTTGTTGCAAGCGTCTGTGAGATCCCTGGTCTGAGAATAACTAGTTCTCCCCCACAGACATTGAGGAACTAGTCATGTATTCAGTCAGTCTTCCTATGACAAACACATTTAACTCAAAACTAAAACAAAATTACATAGACAGAGAGAACAAGAAAGAAGCTACTTATGTTACCGTTACAGGTTTCCACAATTGGATTCCATTTGTTGTCCTTTTCACATATTGACTTTAGTTGCTCTCCCTCTGGGCAAGTATAGGTCACTTCAGATTTATAGGCGGTGGTTTCATAGGACTTTTCTGCACCAGCAATGTCTTTTGGATTTCCACAGTCAATGTCTTCAAAAGCTGAAATTGAAAACAGAAACTGATATCAATAGTGAATGTATATTATGTGTGTGCCCTGTTAAGTAAGTAGGAAAGGTGTTGGTAGGAATTCCATATGATGTACTCTGTGTAACATATGGACATATGACAGGTGCAGTGGAATTACTGTAAGGTTAACAGAGAAAGTAGTCTTTGTATGTAGCAGATGTACAAGAATAATAAACGTTAAAGACACATGGGAATTGGATTTTCCAGGAAGCCCCCATGAAGTCTGTTACATGGGTGACCTAATTAGCAGTGGAGGAAGATATTTTGAATGTATAATTACCTTGATTACAAATGAGATAGAGAAAGTTCAGAGAGCTATTACCCTTGTTAGCAACAAAAAATCAATCTCTGAGTGAGAGGCAGATTTTTATGTCTTTGTGTACAAACAGCTATATTATATAGCTATGAGATGTGGACTGTGAATGGAGAGGATTTACAAAGACTAGAGATGAATGAAGCTAGCATGCTCCAAAGAATGTGCAATATCAGTGTGCATGCTCTAAGAAGTGCAAATGTGTTGACAGAGAAATTAGGCATAATAGGAGTAATGCAATGTACAAGAGAGAAGACTGGTGACTTGGCCACGTAATATGTCTAGATGAAGGCAGCTATATAAAGAAGATGCCAATTGCTTGAAGTGGAAGGAACTTATGAAAGAAAAAGACCCAGTAAGATATCAGGTCAAATAGTGAGCTGATCTCTAGATGCTGGACCACACAAAGGAGGTGACAAAGGATGGAGCTGTCCGAGTATACGAAGTGGACAACCTGCTCACCTCAGTAAAACTAAGTTCTGGAAGTGCCTCATATATGGTGCTCTCCACCGACATATTACAATGAACCAACCAGCCACCATACTAACCTACTTACCTATCTAGATACATAGCTACTTAACTACATATCTATCAACATACATACATAAAGATATATGTGTGTATATATATATATATATAGAGGATTGCTGAATCCTGGTGAAGGACCCACAGCACTATACTGTACAGAGTTTTGGCTGATGGTGTATGGTACGGGTGAAAAAGTTAGAAATTAAGAGAAGACACACATAGAATCCTTTGGGTGTAAGTGTGAGGTTAAGAAGGTTAGTTCACAACTCTGTGGTCTGGGTGGAGTCTTGCTTATGTGGTTAAAAATTTGCTCCACAACTAAGGATGAAATTTGGTAGATGAAAGCTGTGTGGAAGCCTGTTGGAGGGAAAAACTGCCACATATCTCCTATTTGGTTGGTAGACTTAATCCATCATCCAATTTAATACCTGGCCCTTGGGTAGAATAAATGATTTCCCCTCTATTGCAAGTATTTGGGGAGGTCTTTGAACCGAGGATAGCTTCCTTTCTCCCTCCCTCTATCTATAATCACTGTGGAAATTGCCATATAGTCAGCCAGTCCTACTCTGACAAAGACATTTAGCATAAAAATAAAACAAAATTACATAGAGATGAAAAGAGAGAAGCTATTTGCATTACCTTCACAGGTAGAATCTAATGAAGTCCATTTGTTGTCCTTTTCACATTTTGATTTTAGTTTTTCTCCATGTGGACATGTGTAAGTCACTTCATCTCTGTAGTTGGTGGAACTGTAGGACTTTGATGTACCAGCAATGTCTCTTGGTGGTCCACAGTTTATTTTGTCATTAGCTGGAATTGAAAACAGAAATTGATATCAATGGTGTGTGCATTTTAGGAAGAGGGTGAGAATGAGGAAATAATGACAATGTTACAACGAAACATATTGCATGAATCAAATTGAAGAAATTTGCTTACACATATAAAAACGTGCTATTTCAGAATAGGTCACCCACATGTATTTTCTCTGTTTTGATAGGAATTAAAAAAAAATTTTTCTTCACCATGAACTTGAAAATGATGGGGGGGGGGGGGAAGTTGTAAATCTAGCTCAGTTAATGGTTCTTCATAAAAATAACATTGATGCTGCTTGGGTTTGAAAGATTGATCTTTATGAAAACCTCCTTGAAGAATATGAAGATGCAAGCTGGAAAGCAGAGCATTTTCCAATCAAAGTTAGATGTAGGGGATTTCTTGGACACAGTGTGAGGCAACTGTTGTTACCATTAGGCCTAACTCATTGTAAAGCAAATACCACCAGGAGTGATATCAAAACTACAGTGGTAAAGAGAAGTGCATACCTTAATTTTTAATGATATGGCATCAGCAAGTAGCGATTCCAACTTTAAACAAAACATAAATGTAAAAAACAGGGATTTGTCTTCAGACGAATCTGATATTGATATTTACAAATCTTCATCAAACGAAGAAAATTTTGATAATGAAAGTGATAAAAATGGAAGCGATGAAAATGATATTGAAAACATTATGGCAATATGGTTGAAGATTACTACATCAACCATAATTCTTGATTTCGTAGACAAAACTAGTCCACAACATGGTCAAACTCCCAATGTTCAACTATTGGACTATTTATTTTTATTTTTACTGCAAAGTACTTTTGAAACTGTCACGGAGGAAACAAATAAATATGCTCAATGCATAATTTCTATTCGTGGAAGACCTAATCCACTATGGAAGCCAAATAATATTGCAGAAATGCGAGCTTTTTTTCTATAAACACTATGTTTGATATCAAGCAGATTCCTCAACTGTGGAACCACTGGAGTCCTGACATAAGGTATAAAAAAATAAATGCGCCCTTTTAAAGCCTAGCCAGGCTCATGGGCCCGGTTTCCCAGTTTCAATGGCATATGTGTTCCCCAGCTGGATGGGATGCCAGTCCATCGCAGCGTTACTCATTTTTGCCAGCTGAGTGGACTGGAGCAACATGAAATGAAGTGTTTTGCTTAAGAACACAACACGTCGCCCGGTCCAGGAATCGAAACCATAATCTTACGATCATGGTGCTGACACCCTAACCACTAAGCCAAGCGCCTCCACATGATATAAGGTATGGTGATCCATATATCTCCAGCATTATGTCTAAATATAGTTGATTCAAATATTGTTTATGTAAAAAGCCACTAAGCACCTCCGCCACCAAAGGACTATGACCATTTGAAATTTCAGGTTCACATCACATCTCAGTTACGTGAGGGATTTTCTTCCAGAAAGAACAGAACTGGGAGAAAAGCAAAATCATCTGAGGCGGATGTCAAGAGAAAAAATATTGACTTCCATAAAGTGGAAAAAATGGAAGGTAAAAAGTTTGCAGAATGTGTTCGCTGCAAAAAAGAAAAGCTGCAAAAGGATATTGAGACAATATGTGTGTGTGCATGTGCACATATATATAATATATGTGCATGTCTAGATACACACAAAAGCGACATATGCATGCAGACACACATAAAATTTAATGAATACACTCCACTGACCTGGGTTCATGATATGTATATCCCATCCATCTTTGTTGGGTTTAAGGTCATAAGTCAAGTGAGTCTCATTAGATGGATTACAGAATTCTTTTTTTTCATGGTACTCATAAGATTTACATCCTGGAATTTGAAGGCAAGCATCTTCACACTCCTTTAAAGTGATTCCTTTAATCTGATCAAATGTATCATGCTCTGGTATGGCAGTTTTTTTAAATGTAAAAACATCATCATCGGCTAGATAAAAAAGAAATGAAAGAAAACAAGAAAGACATTTTATATTCACACACACATATTAAATATTATATAGAATTTAGTGCACAATTTGTTTTAAATGGTCATCATCATCATCACCATCATCATCATTGAACGTTCATTATCCATGGGTTGCACATGCCTGCATTATAAACAAATAATTGATGCACAAAATGACAATTAAGTCAGAATTCATGTGAATGTAGAACATCTTCAGGCTCATTTGAAACCTTCTTTCAAAATTTAAGTTGCATGTAATCCATTGGTACTTTCCTATAATGGTGTGCTTTTGTAGAATTTTAACATAGTTCAAAAAATGGTGAACCAGCATGTGAAGTATCCTTTTGGTAATTTAATCCTAAAAAAAAGCACACCATCAGAAGAGGTCTAAAATATCTAAAATTCTGAGATCAATGTTGTGAGAACTCTTTAGTTCCAGTATACGGTTTCTCTGATTTTAGTAGCATGGCAATATGTACACATGTGGTAAAGCTTTCCAAAGACAAACCAGTTACTCTTGCCTCAGAGCTCATATTCACTTGCAAAGCAAATTAAGAAATAACTAGACAAGACCAGTTGCTCATCGACTTGTTCTTCACTCACAATTCCTCAGATATTAAAGTAATAAAGCAGGGGTTTGGTAAAAGCATTGGTGATAAGATGGGCTTCCAGCCATAACCATGTAAATATATCAGAAATACACAACTAAATTGATTAGCATTACATTTTTTCTTATTCTAAATATCAATTTATGGAGGAGAGCAACAAATGGTGAGATACTGTGAAAATGTCATGCTACCTTGCTATACATCTTCCAATTCTTTACATTTCAAGTTCAAAACTCTGCTAAGGAAAACTGCCTTTCATCCATCCAGTGAAGATACAATATAATACCAGTCAAGAACTGGGGCTGGTGGTTAGAACTAACACTGTTCCTTCAAAACTTGTGCCAAAATTTGAAACCACTACTACTACAATACTATTCATGTTTAAGAAAATGACAAGTGTTTCCTTTGTTGCACACAAAAAAAGAAACAAACATAAACATATTACAGAAAAGTGTTCAAGATAAACAAGTGCAGTGTGAAAATACCCTAACAGTATGTATGGTTCCTAAAATTACTTATTTCTGGAATGTGTTTATGTCTGTCCTTATACATAAATCTGTCAATATCTTTACAGAAATGGTTTTCTATAAACTGTGAAGCACAAATGGAATCACAAATTTCAAAAGAAGAGAGAAACACAAAAAATAATTACGTTTTATTTGTTGGTAGTAATCTCTGTCTTTGGCTGTTTTCAATTTCTTGATGGAAGCTGCAGTCTCCTTTGATAAATAACATTTTCCACTTTTCTTCATTATTTCAAATGATAAACAAGTTTTGTCAAACAAACATTTTTCTGCACAGTCTTCTGCTGTTACATTTTCCTTATTCCACAAAGTTTTCCCAGGTACATCCAGAATTGCACCTTTTACTTTTACAAAATTGACCTTAGTAACTAGAATTAAAGTAAAATTGAGAAAAATGTAAACAACAAAAAACAAATTCAATAATTTCTAATACAACAAAATGGACAAAAATCTGAGGTAGGAGCAGATTGATTAAATTGGCCCCTATACTTGACTGGTATTTTATTTTATGGGCTCTGGAAAAGGAAAAGTTGACACCAGCCAGATCCAAACTCAAAAGTCAATAGACCAGAAAAAATTCCACAACACATTTCGTCTGATCTTGTGATGATTCTCTCAATCCATCACCAACAAAAATATTTATAATTATTGTTGATGTTACCAATATTCATGATAATAAATTTTGCAGTGAATGTAGATTAAAATTAGTAAAACCCTGTATTTAATGCGTGTTTTATCAACCACAGAAGTATGAAAGGTAAAATGCAGGATGTAACTGAATATAACTAGTCATGGAAAAGATTATTGCCCATCTCTTTATTGATTTTGCAGTGTTTTGTCTTGGAAAACTAAAATAATCTCACATTCATCACCAAGTAAATAAATATTAAGAGGTTAATGTGGACACTCATAACCTCATGTAACAAGCTAAGGAATTTTATTTCTTCAAAAATTATTCTTTTAATAAGATGGGAAAAGAAAAGTGATTATCTTAAGGAATTTCTCTCTTCTGAATTTAATGACCAGAAAAAGAGATTAGCATAATGGTTTTACCAGCTGTGAAGGGTGTAATTTTAATTAGTCATCACAACTTTGATGCAGAAAGTGACCCGGAGTAATTTCTCCTACTACATATATGGATTGAATGGTGTGAGTCAATGATTCAGGTTTGATTCTCAGTTTAAGTCAGTTCACTTTACATAAACAATAAGAGACCTTCAGAAAGACATGAATTTCACATAAACTCATGACATTTCTAATTATGTTTGGTCATATTCTTAAATAATGAATACATAATTGATTACACTGTGGTGATATTTATATTTTCTTATAAGCTAGTTATGAAAGAAACAGCTATGTCATGAATTCTATGATAACCTGCAGTCCTCGTCCAGCAAGAGCAACTGTGTATCAATGCGCCTGTTTATAAATGTAATAAATATATCAAAATTAGACCAGATATTGTCCATCACCAACACTGTAAGCATCTGAAGGGCCAGGTGATTGTATTGAGTTAGACATAATATAATAATACCAAAGGATCAACTGTGTCTAATCTGTTAGCTTACAGTAATAAGTTCAACATTTACTGGAAATGTAATTAATGGGCATTACGTGCTTGTAATCTATAGAAGATTAGTTGAGGGGAAAGATCACTAATATTCTCAGGAATATTCAGACTTTTGAAGTAAATTTGACATCTTTCTATAGAAAAGTATTGCCTCTTTTTCCATCAGAAACTACTATTATTATTTGTCTCATTATGATTTAGGATGGTGAAATGGATGACCATTAGAGTATCAGAAGTTTTGGATGATTGCTGAATTCTAGTAAAGAAAAAAATCAGTGAATTGTACTGTACAGAGTATCAGAGGATGAAAAAAAGTATGGGGAAGAAAGCTGAGGTAGAGCTGTGGGGGTAACAAGTTTACTTAACAAGAATGTGGTATTGTCTGGACTCGTGGATGCATGGTTAAAAATCTGTTTCATGAGTAAAGCTTCTGAATGAAATTTGGTGGAAGGGAACTATGCAGAAACCTGCTGGAGAGAACACACTTCCTCATATACTGCTCTTGTTTGGCAAACTTAATCCATCAACCAAATTAATATTGTTACCTGGCATTTTGATATGTTTATTGAAGCCCACTGTGTTGCAAGCATTTAGGAAGGTCTTTGGTCTGAAGATAACTACCTTTGACCCTTCTACCAGTCACAAACAATGGAAATTTCATGGACACAATCAGACGTCCTCTGACATAAACTTTGAACACAAAACTAAAACAAAATTACAAAGACAGAGTCAAAAAGAGAGAACTTATTTACATTACCTTTACAAGACACTTCTGGAGCCCATTTCTTATTCTCTTTACATGTTGCCTTTAATTCTTCTCCATCTTGGCAAGTATAGATCACTTCAGATTTATAGGTAGTAGTACTGTAGAATTTAGTAGCACCAACAACATCTTTTGGTGCTCCACACTTAATTTTTGTGTGAACTGGAAGTGATGAGAGAAATTCATATCAATTTTGAGTTTATGACAGGAGGAAAAAGGAGAATGAGGAGATAGTAACAAATTTGGAGTAAAAGTTATTGACTAAAGAAAACTGAATCATTTGCATGCACATGCACACACTAATTTAATGTGTGAAAATGCTCTCCTACTAACAGGTTACACTTCAAGCTTGATATCCTCTCCACTAGACTTGATGTTCCCCCATTAACGATACCTTGGTGAAAGGATTGCCATGATGACTGTTACTAGTTATAAGAGAAATCTGAGAAAATAAGAGAACCTAAAAATAACGAGCTATTTAAAATTTATTCGTAAATCAGTTCAGATCTTTATTTCTTATTAGCAAATTTATTGGTCACTTTGGTATAAAATCAGCACCACACTCTACTTTCATCTTCAGAAGTTCCTTTAACCATGGAAATGAAGACCAATTTACTGAATCTCTCTTCACTTTGAGAACATATCATATAATTATCTTCTTGCTTTAATGAAGAAAGTGGTTTCTCAGAGGAGGCAGATGTGACAGGTATGATCAGAAAGAGACATAATTTTGTTACTTTGGCCAGAGCTTGATTTAGTTCAAACTCCTATATTATGCCTGTGACTTCTTGGATTCTTCACTGAGTTCTCGTCAGGCATGAGTTTCTCACCAAAATAAAAACAAAATGGTATCATTTCCACTTCCATCCTATTCACCGGATTTAGTACCTGCAGACTTTTATCTCTTCCCAAAGATTAAAATGTAGCTCAAAGGTTGCTGTTTTAATACCATTGTCAAGATCCAAAGTGAATCACAGGAGGTCCTTGACTCACTTACAGAAAATAACTTCCAGGTCAGATTCAAAAAGTGGCCGGTGTATTGCTGTGCAAGGTGACTATTTCAAAGATGATAAACTTTAGGAAAATAAGTTATTTATTATTAATCATAACCAGTCCAGGAATCTTTTTATAGCACTTTGTGTATGTGTGTGTGTATACATATAATCCATCATCATCATCATCCTTTAATGTCTGTTTTCCGTATACACACACATATATGTATATATAAATACACACAGATATGCACACAATAAATAATATGGAAAATTCTACTGACCTGGATTAATGATGATGATAATGATGATTATCATATATCATCATCCTCCTCCTCCTCCTTTAAACATCTGTTTTCTGAATATACACATGTATTTATTTATAAACACACAGACATGCACACAATAAATGAGGTGGAAACATTCTACTAACCTGGGTTAACTATGTATATGTCCCAGCTTCCATTGTTGGGTTTAAGTTCATCACTCAACTGAGTCACATTACTCAGATCACATATCTTATCATGCTCATTGTACTGATAAGAGTTACATCTTAGATATTGATTGCAAGCTTCACTACACTCCTTTAAGTTCACATCCTCAAGCTCTTCTACAGTAGCATTTCTTGGTACGCTAACTTTTTTCATCACAAGAGGCTTGTCATCAACTGGAAAGGAAGAAAAACACAAGAGATATATTTCCTAGTCATTTATCAACCAATCACAAACACACATCACATGCATCACACACATGTATTAAATATTGAAAAGCATGTGATGCATGATTGTATAGGCTGTGTGGTAAGAAGCTTACTTTCCAACCACATGATTCCGGGTTCAGTCCCTCTGCATGGCACCTTGGGCAAATGTCATCTACTTTAGCCTCAGGCTGACCAAAGCCTTGTGAGTGGATTTGGTAGACAGAAACTGAAAGGAGCCTTTTGTATATATATGTATATGTTTATGTGTGTGTCTTGGTGTCTGTGTTTGTCCCCCACCACTGATGTTGGTGTATTTATGTCCCTGTAACTTAGCGGTTCAGCTGAAGAGTCTGATAGAATAAGTAACAGTATGTATGTATATATAGTTCTATGTGCATATCTGTATATCTCTATATCAGTACCAATATGTATGACTAGATTTGTGCCTGGGAGTCTGCATGTGTATATGTGCATAAATATCTTGGAGGCAAGGACTGAGACCATTTGGCATTATGGTGGGCTTCAAGCATGGGGCCTCATAGAGGCAATAACCAACTCCATTTAGCATTATGCAGTGCTTGAGAAGAAGACCCTCAAGCCAAGTAAAACTGTAGTTGTGGAAGACACTGGTGTCACGAAATTGGCACCCATGCCAGTGGCATGTGAAAGCATCTATTACACTCTCAGAGTGGTTGGCGTTAGGAAGGACAAACAACCAGTTGTAAAAACCATGCCAAAACAGACTGGAGTCTGGTACAGCCTTCTTGCTTGCCAGCCCTGGTCAAATGAAGAAAAAGCTACTGTTATTGCTAATGCCACCACCACTACTACTACTCAGGTTGAAGAAAAACAAGAATTTCCTTTCTTACATATAAAAACAATTAAAAATATGCATCAAATTGTTCAAGGTAAATAAAAGTTGTGTGAGAATGTCTTAACAGTATTTATATTTTCTAATATTGCTTATTTCTAGAATGTGTGTATATCTGGCCTTATAGGTAAACCTGTCAATGTCTTTACAGAAATTGGGGTCTATATGGTTTGAAAGTACAAATGGAATCACAAATTTCAGAAATAATGGAAAAGAGAATTCCAATAATAAAATACAAAGAATAATTACACTTTAATCGTTGGTAGTAATCTTTGTCTTTGTCTGCCTTTAATTTCTTGGCGGTAGCTGCAGATTTCTTTGATAAGTAACATTTTCCATTTTCTTTATTTATTTCAAATGATAAACAACTTTTGCCAGACAAACATTTTTCTGCACATTCATCTGCTGTTACATCTTTCTTATCCAACAAGGTTTTCCCAGGTACATCCAGAGCTGAATCTTTTATTTTCACAAACTGGACCAGAGGATCTAAAGGTAAAGTAACATTTAGGTCAATGAAATACAACAGCAACAGCAGCAATTCCTAACATAAAAAATAAGCCAAATTTTTAGGTAAGAACTGGCCAATTAAATTAGCCTCTATGCTTGACCGATAGCTTATTTTATTGCCATAGGAAGGGCAAAGTTAGAATCAACAAGATTTGGACTCAAAAATAAAATTGCTAGAACAAATGCCACAACATATTTTGTCTGTCGGTTGAATGATTCTGTCAATCCAACACCCTTATTATCAAGAATAATTATAATCATTGTTGAAGTTACGAATATTAATGATAATGGTTCCTAACTTAAACACAAGGCCACACTTCCTGCAGGGAGGATATACAAAAATTAATCAACCCCTGTTCTTGAACATTTCTTATTTAATCAACCTCAGAAGAATGAGAAGTGAAGTACATTCCAGTGGGATTTGAGCCCAGAATGTAAAAGGATGTAACTAAATATGGCTACTCAAGGTATCACTCCACTGGTTTTGTAATATTTTGCCTTGAAGAACTAAAATGATTTGACTTTCATCTTCATCTAGTAAATAAATATGAATAGGTAGTAAATGATGGATGCTCACAACTTAATATAGTAAGCAAAGAAATTTGAATTCACCAAACTTCAATTTTTAGTGACAGGAAGAGAAAAGCAATTATGTTTATAAGACAGTCTCTTCCAAATTTTTTATCAGGCTATTTTAATGATGAATTAGAGTAAATTTATAGTTGATTATAATATCTTCATTCAAAAAGTAGCCATTTTCCTGTTTGTTCTTCATGCAGGAAATGACTCTCAGTATTTTTCTATAGTTGTTCATTTAGTATGAATTTGGATTCAGTGGTATGAGTCAATGATCAGTGTTTGATTCTCAGTCTAAATCAGTTCACGTTACGTAGACAGCTAGTGCCGTTGAGAAGAAGATGAATATCACACAGTCTCAATGCTTTCTCTAATTATTTTTAGCTATGTACCTAAACAAAAGAATACATAATTGACTACAACGAGATGGTATTTATACTTTTTAATGTGCTATCCATGGAAGAAACTACTTAGCCATGAAATTCTCAGGTCACCTTCCCTTCTACACATGTGAGATTAAAGTGGTTCATGCTCAGCATATTAACATTGGATCAAATAGTCTCCATCACCATCACCAAGATGGCCAGGTGGTGGTGTTGAATAATGCAACAAATTACACCAGAAGATAAGCTTTGTCAAATCTGTTAGCTTACAATAATGAATCCAAAATTTACTAGTCATTATGGAAGGCCTTATGTGGACATGTAACATGATAGAACTATAAACAATATCTCCCTAAGTCATTCTCAACCATCTTTAAAAAGTGTATTTTATATTACCTAACACAATTCTCAGGATTTCAGAAGATATAGAATGCAGGATCAAATCTGATCTGGGCAATGGGATTGGTGGATGTTCCACTCTTACAATCCAATGAGATTTAGTGGAGAGATAGAGTGCTGACATTCTTAGGGCTGTTCTGAGTATCAATGAACAACAAATTGATAAGTTGTGTTTCGGAGGGCATTTTGTCAGGGAATACTATGAACAACTTTCTGAAGTTCTTGGCTTGGTAGAGCTACGAAAGGGATCAATTAGTCCATGACAAAATCTACAGTCGTATAAGTACCATAAGATAGGCCTCTTCGAAATTCATGTTGTAAAACAAAACCATTTTGCATGCACTCATTCAATGTCCAGGTATTGCTGATTTATGGAGTAATATAAATCCATTGTTGTTGTATGGGGATGGATGTGGCTGTTAGTTAAGTCCAGCATGGAGATATCCCCATGACCTCCTTTAACCATCAGAGAAGGTAGTTTTCCTCTGTCTAGTAGCTATGGCAAGAGGCGATGGGGACCAGAGTGCATAAAATTTGGCCAGAGTACAATAATTGGAGAGAACACTTATCCTTGGTGTTCAGGATGATCTTCAAAGGCAGGCTTCTTCAACTGGTCCCCAATAGAAATCCTGCTAGATTTAAGGGGCTTGTATCACCATTCTCATCTTTATTTTCAAGCACATGGATATTAGTACATGGGTACTAATTAGAGAATTGAAAGACATGCTTTACAGTATGGTTCTTTTTGGACATCACTTCAAATGAAACCAAAGTTAACTTTGTTTCTCATCCTTGTGGGTGTCAATGTCATAAAGGACCAGTTAAATTGTAAGGTTGTCCATTAAAAATTGTTGGCTTTGTGTGCAAACCAAGAATCTTTATTATTATCATTATTAGAAGTATTGTTATAATCAAGAGTGGAGCATTGAAACGAGCAAAAGGAGTACAAGTTTGTTTCAGAGAATTTCAGAGTATTAGTGAAGAATGACTCAAGGCATTAAATTGTACTGAGTTTTGGATGATGATATAAAATATGGGTGAGAAAGATCACGTTAGAAATTAAGAGCAAAATGTATCAAGATGAGGTGAAGTATAGCTAATGAGCTAATAAGTTTACTTAACAACAGTGAAGTATTGGGTAGAGTTTTGTGTGTGTGGTTAAAAATCTGCTTCACAACAAATCCTAGCTTGGAAGCTAACTGGTGACAAGTTTCTAGCCTTCAATTTCTTTGTCAGGAAACTTAATCTATCACCATATTTAATAGCATTATCTGGCACTTGAATAATATTAATGGAATCCACTACATTGCAAGCCTCTGAAGAAATCTCTGGTCAGAGGATAACTTCCTCTCTCCCTCCCACCAGCTGCAAATGCTGTGGAAATAGTAATAGACAGAGGTATTTAATAGAAAAATTTAACAAAATTACTTAAACGGAGACAACAGAAGGGAAGCTATTTATGTTACCTTTACAAGAAGATGTTACTGGAGTCCATTTGTTGTGCTTTTGACATATTGACTTTAGTTGTATTCCATTTGAGCAAGTATAGAGTACTTCAGATTTATAGGCTGTGGTTTTGTAGGACTTTGATGTACCAACAATATCTTTGGGAGGCCCACAGTTAATATTTGCGAAAGCTGAAATTGAAGAGAGTAATTGACATCAGTTGTGAGTATATGTTATGAAGTGTGTGAAAATGAGGATACAAAGAGCGTGAGAATGAGGAGAATGAAAGGTTTTAGGGAATGAAATTGCAGTAATTTGCACATAGATATAAATACAAAGATACACATATGCATACACATGTGTGCATGCACATACACACACACTTGAAATATTTTGAATTTCAGACATTGAGGCATTCAGTGAAAGAAATTGAAGAAATTTACACTTGTATATGATATGTACATATACCTGTATATGTACATCTACCTTCAAATAAGTATATGTGCATGGACATACATACCTATTCAATGTGTGTATGCATACATACCTAACACACACACAACTCAAAGGCATAGTGACAGTGAAATGCAGGTAAATTCTCTTTTGATCATTCTGTGATAACACAACTTGGCTCACTAGATTGATGACTGGTAATCAAGAGATAATTAGAGTGAACTGTGTAATCCATGCGATTTCCTTTGTACTCCTGTTTGAGTAGTATGTATATATATATATATATATACTTATAACCATGCATACATATGTATATATATATATATATGTAGCAATATATATTGCACAAACACATACATATATGCAAGCATGTGCATAATAAAATCAAATAAAATGGAAACATTCTACTAACCTGGATTAATGACATAAGTATCCCAACCCTTTTTGTTGGGTTCAAGATCATGAGTCAAGTGAGTTGCATTACTTCGATCACAGAACTTAGCTTTTTCTTTATATTCATAAGAGTTACATCCTGGAGTTTGATGACAAGCATGGTCACATTCCTTTAAAGTCACGTTTTTCAGCTGTCCAAAAGTATCCTGCCCAGGTATGGAAGTGCTTTTAAATTTTAAAATATCGTCATCAACTTGAAAAGAAAGGAAAGAAAACAAGAAAAACATTTTATACTCCCAAACACATTAAATATTATTCAGCATTTGGTGCATAATTTGTTTTAAATGGACAATTTATTATAAACAAATAATTGATCTGCAAAATGACAACTTGGAATTCATGTGAGTTTTAGCACATCTTAAGACTCATTTGAAGTCTTCCTTCAAAATTTAAATTGTGTATCATTTGTATATACTTTTTCTAATGGATTAATTTAGTATTGTCTAAGTGCTGATCAACAAATGTTTAGCCAATGTGTCAAGTGTTGTTAAAACCATTTAATCTTAAAGAAAAGCACACCAGCAGAAGAGGAATGTACATGTAACTTATGAGGTGAGCTTCCAAAATCATCTTATGATAAAATAGAATGCACATGAATTCTGAGAAGCGTGACTATGCAAAAAGATATTCTTGTGGACTGAGTGTGCCTTTGATAAAAAATTATCTATCTGAAAAATAATGAATGAGATGGCTTTCTAATATTGTCTTAAAAATTCTGATTTCATGTTATTTCTATATAATTATATACTGTTTTAACACAGAACATAATAGTAGTAGTATTGAAATAATAATCCTTTCCAATACAAACACAAGACCTGAAATTTTGGGGAGAGGCAAAGTTCATTGCATTGATCCCAGCACACAAGTGGTACACAACAAGTTGCTTACAGGAAACACATCCAGGCATAATAACTATGCCAAAATATAGGAGATACACAACTAAACAGATTAGTAAATAGATTGATTCTGATATTTTGCATATTAGAGGGGAGCAACAAATAATGAAATACTGTGCAAAAGCCATTTATTTTCCATGTTCAAACTCTTTACATTCCAAGTTCAAACTCTTTACAATCCAAGTTCAAACTCTGTTGGGAAATACTGCTTTTCATCCTTCTGGTGTAGTTACAATATAATACCAGTAAAAAAAATGAGGTCTGTGGTATGAAGTAATACTGTCATCACAAACTCTGAAACTGCTACTGCTGCTAATGCTACTACTACTACTACTAGCGTTCAGGATTAAAAGAAGATAAGAATTTCTTTTCTTACACAAGCACACAAAAAAGAAGCAACTGAAAACATACAGAAAAGTGTTACTTATGAACAAATGTTGTATGAGAATGCCCTAATAGTATTTACAATTCCTAAAATTGCTTATTTCAGGAATGTCTTTATATCTGTAGTTATAGATAAACTTGTCAATGTCTTTACCGAAACAGTTCTATAAATATATATATATTAAGAAATAATATCTATCCCCACTTAAAAGTGGGTGTTCTATTGGAACAGACTGTATTATGACATAGAAATGGAATCACAAATTTCAGCAAAACTAGAAAATAGAAACAGAAAGAATAATTACCATTTACTCGTTGGTAGTAATCTTTAGTTTTGGCTGCTTTTATTTTCTTGGAGGAAGCTGCAGTTTCCTGTGATAAATAGCATTTTCCACTTTCTCCCTTTATTTCAAATGATAAACAATTTTTGTCAGACAAACATCTTTCTGCACAAACATCTGCTGTTACACTTTCAGTACTCTCCAAAGTTTTTCCAGGTACATCCAGAATTGCACCTTTTACTTTCACAAAATAGATTTTAGAAACTGGAATTTAAGGAAGATTGAGACAAATGTAAACACCAAAACATCAATGATTTTTAATGTAGTAAAAAGACAAAACCTTGAGGCAGAAGTTAATAAAATTAACTCCTACACCTGACTGGTTTTTAAATTTTAATGGGCATGGAAAGGCAGAGTTTACATTAGCAGGATTTGAACTGAAAAGTTATATTATACATCCAGAACAAAAATACTCTCTCTCCCTCCAACCAGCGACAAATACCACGGAAATTGTCGTGGATACAGTCATTCATTCTCTGACAAAGATATTTAATAAAAAAACCTAGAAAGAGACAACAAAAGAGAACCTATTTACATTACCTTTACAATTGGATGCAACTGGAGTCCATTTATTGTCATCTTTACACTTTGACTTCAACTGTTGTCCTCCTGGACATGTGTAGGTCACTTCAGATTTATAGGTGGTGTCAGTGTAGGACTTCTTTGCACCACCAACATCCTTTGGAGGTCCACAGTTAACTTTTGTAACAACTGGAAGTGATAAGAGAAACTGATATCAACGGTGAATCTATGGCAGGAGGAGGAGGGGGAGAATGAGGAGATAAGGACAAATCTAGAATAAAAGATATTGACTATATAACAAACTGAAGACATCTGCACACACATACAGACATACGTATATCACATGAAAGGAAATGGTTAAGGAGCCTGGTGAAATATCTTGTAAGCTCTCTGTGAAGAAAAGGAAACCAGACAAACAAAATTGGGCTGTGATAGATTTAGAAAACCAGATAATCTATGCTTTAACAGAACGTCACCATTCCAATTTGTAAATCCTAAAGTTTAGTCACCAAGTAAAGCTGGTATGTAATTACAGAATATTATAGGAAAGGTACAAAAATGATGGATATATAAGAACTGGATGAGATATGATGGCTCGGCCATCTCTCCCCAGTTCTTATATTAATCATTAAATCCAGAAATACAACAACACGAGGGATAACGGTAACAACAGATCAATAGTTTATTCTAGGTTGGTGTAGAGCCGTTTCGTTCCTGGGTGAATAGGCATGCAGCTAGAATACCAAAGAAGCTTCGACCACATGCTGGGGTCGAGTTGGGACAATACGTGTTGTCACCACCGCTGCTAGAGAGAAAAGAGATACGTGTTGTCGCCACCGCTGCTAGAGAGAAAAGAGAGAGAATGCTATTGCTTTCTCTCCACCTGTTGCATTGCGCATGCGTGCTCGGGTACTTCCGCTGACGGCTAGTCCCTTGCACATACGCAATGGCACTTCCCAAGATGGCGGCCACATGCACCACTACAGATATTTACATATTTTATTCCAGTTAGCTTACCTGATAAGTTTGGAGTATCATAGTTCCCAAATACAATAATCACATTTATTAATAAATGTCATAATCAAACAATTGAAGACAGTAGAGAACAGACTCTGTTAATCTTCTTCAGAGCTAAACCATACTATCTTCCAGTAATGACCAAAGCAATGGTTATAGGAACTATGACACTTATTACAAGACAGTTTTGGTCAATACTTGATCAACTAGAGAGAAGTAGGTAGCTTATACTGAAATAAACATAAAAGTTCTTTGCATCTGACTAAAAGACCATTGAAATTCATTATCTCTTTCTATTTAATTCAGGGTTGTGGCAAAACACAGGACAGAGCAAATTCAAATTCCTCCTAAATGCTGAAGTATTATTAAAGGAAAAGTTGTTATTAGGTCATGATGTGAATATATTCTCAAACTGAAGACAGAGTGAACTATTTATAACAAAGAGAACAACCTACTGTTCTCCTGTAAGTCAGATTATTCCACTTCAGGATAAGGTTAATATTAGAATGATTGCAGAAAATATATAATAATGTAACAGATGGGTAATCACATTATAGCTTTTACAATAATGAGTAGAAAAATTAAGTTTATAGAAAAATTTTAAAAGAAAGTTAAGGGTAAGTCAGAAGGAATTTCTGGTTTTTAATATATTAAATAAAATACATATTAAAATAGCTGCTTGATATTACTAACTTACCAATAAGATACACTAAAGCATAGGAACAAGAAAGTGCAGTTGGAAGTTACAATATCAACGTATTCTAATCATTAAGCATTTAAAAGTAATTCGTATTTCAATTCTTTCTTTGTCAGATATGAAGAGCATTAGCGTTGTTCTCAGTGTAAGCCCCTTCCCCACCCTAGTTCTTTCTAGCCAGCTAAATACATACTTAAGACAAATAACCTAGTACCTACCACTACTACTTTCATAAAATTTCCTCCCTTGCAATCAGTATAGTTTAGCTCTGAAGAATACGAATGAGCTAAGTCTGTTCTCTACTCTCTTCAATTGTTTGATTATGGATTGATTAATAAAGGAGCAGAAATTTCAGGACCTGGAATCTAAGGCCCTTAAAGTTAATTTAGCAAAAACACCAAAGTCGTGATACGCAGGAAAACAGACAAATCACGAGTCGCTTCAGGGAGATGCCCCTGCTTGATATGTAAGAAGGTTGTTGGTAGAAACTCCATGTGTAGTACCTAGTGCAAGCTTTGGATACATAAGGGGTGTAGCAGTTTCACAGGAAGGTTAACAGAAAATATAGGCTTTGTAAGTGGCAAATGTGCAAGTACAATAAACACTAAAAATGCACTGACAATAAAATCCTTCAAATGCTCAGGGAGAATCATTAGTAGTAGTAAGTAGCTTTTGTTAACCAGGGGACCAAGTTAGCAGTGGAGGAGGAAGTTCTGAAAATATAGTTGCTAGAATAAGAACTGGCTGGCAAAGTTCAGAGAGCTATCTTCGTTGGTAACTAAGGGGCTTTCCCTCAGTGTGAAAAGCAGATTGTATGATGACTCTGTATGCACAGCTATGCTACATAGCAGTGAAACATGGGCTTTGACTACAGAGGACTTGTGAAGGCTTGAAAGAAATGAAGTTGCATGCTCTGCTGGATGGTAATGTCAGTGTGCATGCACAACAGTGTAAATGATTTGAGAGGAAAACTGGGTGTAAGAGGCATCAGATGTTATGCGCAAGACCTTGTGTGTATATAAATATATATACATATGTATATATATGCATATGTGTATAAATATAGACACATAAATTGATAGATACGTATACAGACTTATATATATAAATACACACAGGCATGCACACAAATGAAATAGAAACACTCTACTGACCTGGGTTAGTTAAGAATATATCCCAACTTCCATCGTTGGGTTTAAGTTCATCATTCAACTGAGTCACATTACTCAGATCACACAACTTAGATTCATCATTGTACTGATAAGCGTTACATCCTGTATATTGTTCACAAGCCTTTTTACACTCCTTTAAGGTCTTATCCTTAAGCCGACCTAAAATAGCCTTGCTTGGTATACCAACCTTTTGCAGCATAATAGGCCCTTCATCGTCTGAAAGAAAATAGAAAACAAGAATTTTTATTTTATATACATCCACCCATACAAACACACCCACACAGACACACATGCAAATGCACACACACACATATTTCTAGCATATATTAAATACTGTAAAGCATGTGGTGCATAATTTTGTAAATGGTCAATTTATTATAAACAAATAATTTATCTGCAAAATGACACTCTAATCAAAATGCATATGATTTGTAGAACATCTTCAGACTTATTTGAAACCTTGTCTCAATAGGTAAGCTGCAGATAATACATTTGTATTTCTCTCCTTTAATTGTGTACAGATCCAATTTTGTTTATTTCTGCTTTACTCTGTAGATCAACCAATTTATCAGTTGTAATTGGTGTTTTGCAGCACTCCTAATCATAATAAATTCCACAAACATAATAAAAATTTATATTTGTGGAAAAACGACCGAAATAAAAAATAAAAATAGTAATTAATCTGTACGTATAGCCGAAATAGATGAAAGTTAGGAAGCATTTTCATTTGTGCCTTGCTAGTCATTGATTTGTGATTTTGTTTATACATTTATATTATATTACATTGTATTATATCAATATATATTATATATTCTATTAGCATGAAAATGGTGTGCTGAATCAGGCGGAATGAAAGTTGTTCTACAAATGACTGTCATAAAAAGGCAGAATTCTGTGGAGTGATTTTGACAGACACAATTTGATGTCTGCAATAAAGGTTGTATAAGAGTATCTTTCCTGTTGTAGCATAAAATGCTAGATGTAATGTCTAGACAAGAGTAACAAACATTAACACTATGTGCATTAAATAGCTTGTGACGCTTATGCATGCCTGAGAAATTGTGTCAAATGGAAGACAAAAATTCTCTTGTTATGTTCATAGTGACATTTAGTTTGAAGGAAGAACTGAATAAAGTTATCATCTTTCTAAATATTTTTCGAGTGTGTTGGTGGAAGATGCTCTTTTTATACTTCTCACAAAAGCCAATCCAAGCTAACAGCTAGCATTGGATTCTGTCATGGATATCTCTCAATTTGGGGATGAATTGGAGATTCTATTTTGTAATGTTTTATTATAACTTGGAAGAAGGAGCTCAAATTCCTATGAAGATGTCTGTTCTCCTCGTCAGGCTTTTTGTAAGAATATTACTTGTCTGACACCAGACTTCAGTTCTAAGGTAATGTCCACTTTGTTGAACATAGATTGGTAGTAATTCTTATGGTTATATCAAACTCTTTGAAGATCCCTGTCAATTTCATGCTAGACCTTTTCATGTCATAACTGTTCATATTATTGAAATTGATTGGATTTTGTCTCTGTATAAACCTGATCTGTGAATGTGCTTGAACTTCTTGAGAGTGCCAAGAATAAATACTGCAATGAAATCTGCAACTTCAGCTCAGTTAAAGTTCCACATAAATATTTAGAGAAGTGGATCCCCTTTCTTTTTGAGCCAGAAAGTTTTACCATAAGCAATGACATCCTGGCATCCATGAATATTTGAATACGGAGATCACTAAAGCTTGTGAATTTCCTCTGATGTCCAGGGTTTCAGCAAGGAAGGATTTCAACAGGAAAGGACAAAATTCTTGAGCTGCTCTGAATGATTTTATTTGCTGTGTTGTTCTTTAAGCAGAAAGGATTCATTTGTCTCTGCAGACAACTACTCTGATTCTAGATGTATGGGAAAATGTACTCTCTTTGAGTGGTAAAATGGTTGGTGACATGAAGGCTATCTTCCTATATTAACCATATGAAAATATAGGAAATGCACAACAACAGCTTGGTATTACTTTTTCTGTAATTCTGTATATTGGATTAAGTAGCACAGCAAGTAGAAATGAGACATTGTGTTGTAATAGTACTGTCAAAGCCATGTCAACATGGAGAGGTGAAGAAAATCTGCAGCTGCTACTACTACTACTTCTACTACCATTTGAGTTTAAGAAAAAGAACAAGAATTTCCTTTGTTACACATACACAGACACCCACACACACAAAATACAACTGAAAACATCCATAAAAATGTTCAAGGTGAACAAATGCTGTATGACAATGTCTTAGGAGTATTCATAGTTCTTAATATTGTTTTTGTTTTACAGGAACATGTCTATGTTTAGTGTTATATGTAGATGAACCTATCAATGTCTTTACAGAAATAGTTGTCCATAATTATTCCAAGAAATTCAAATGCAATCACAAATTTCAGAAGATGAGGAGAGGATAATTTCAATAATAAAATACTAAGAATAATTACGTTTTACTCGTTGGTAGTAATCTTTGCTTGAGACTGTTTTTATTTTCTCGGAGGAACTTGCAGCTTGCCTTAATAAGAAACATTGCCCATTTTCGTTACTTAATTCAAATGATAAACAATTTGGGACAGACAAACACTTTTCTGCACAGGCTTTTGCTGTTACATTTTCCTTATTCCAAAATATTTTGCCAGCTACATCAAGAGCTGCACCTTTTACTTTCACAAAATGGATCTGAGGATCTAGAATTAAAACAAAATTGAAACCAATAAACAATAACACCTACAACAAAATAAATGATATTCCATCATAGAAATTAAGACAAAACTGACGTAGGAATTGATGAATGAAATTTCCTTCTACATTTGATCAGTATCATATTTCATTGGCCCTGGAAGAGTAAAGTTAACATCAGCAGCATTTGAATTCTGAAGCTAAAAAACCAGAAAATTGCTACAGCAGAGTTTGTCTGATGCTCAAATGATTCTATCAATGTATCACTCTTAACAACAAGAATAGTAATAAGGAACAATATTAATGATAATGTTTCCCAACTCAAACACAAGTCTACACCTTGAGCAGTAGATATTGGGTCATCCCATAAATAATGTGGTTTTTTGTTACTTCTTTTATTTTCATAATTTAAGATCAACAAAGTTCTTTTTTAATCTAAAATATACTCTCCTTCATTTTCTACAATGCTCTTATATCTATCTGGTAGACTTACAAGGCCCCTCTTCCAGAATTCACTTGTCTGTGACAAAAAATACTCCTCCAATACTGCTCTAACCTTGTCTACAAAATTCATATTTTTTCCATCCAAATCATTTTGAAAACTGTGGAATATATGATAATGAAATCGGACAATGTCTGGTGAATATGGGTGGGTGGGGCATCAGTTCCCATTCAAAATGCTCCAGCCTTTGGAATGTCACCTTTCCTGTATGTGGCCAAGCATTATCCTAATAGAAGAAAGCATTTCATCTTGAAACAAAGGGTTGTTTTTCTTCTAGCACTGATTAAAGTTGCTCAAGCTGCTTGTAGTAGATGTCCTTTGTTATCATTTGGTTTGGATTTAAAAGCTCAAAGTGGACTATACCTTTCATATCCCACCAAACAGATAACAACACCTTATGTGGGCGAAGACCTTCTTTAGCTTGGGGTGCCGGTGTTTCTCCTTTCCTTACCCACTGTCTTCAGCCCCTGACATTTTTATAGAGAACACATTTCTTGTCAACAGACACTATTCAGCCCAAAAGACGTTCTTTCATGAGATGTGACAGCAAAGAAGAGCACACATTCACTCTCTGTTTGCGATTAGACTCGCAAAGTTTGTGAGGAACCCATTGACCCAATTTGCTGACTTTTCTGATGGCACGCAGGTGTCGATGAATGGTTGAATGACCAAATCCAAGCTTCTTTGCTAGTTCCTCAATGGTTATGATGGGATTTTGTTCCATCAGGGTTTGCAGGACATTCAAGATGTGCTGTAGTATAGCTATGGAAGTAATAAGTTTACTTGTCAAACATAAGGTATAAGGTAGAGTTATTTCTGCATGGTTAAAAATTCACTTCACAGCTAAGACTTGAAGAAGAAATTTGGTGGATGTGAACAATGTGGAAGAGAGTAAGAGAGAAAAAACTATCCATAGTTCCAGCTCTTGGTTGGTGGACTTAATCCATCATCCAGTTTAATACCATTACCTGGCCTTGAGTGAAATTGACTATGTCCACATTGTTGTAAGCATTTGTGAGATCTCTGGTCTGAGGATAACTAGTTCTCCCCCACCAACAACCACAACCACTGAGGAACTTGCAATGTATTCAGTCAGTCTTCCTATGACAAACACATTTAACACAAAACTAAAACAAAATTGCATAGACAATGAGAACAAGAAAGAAGCTGCTTATGTTACCATTACAAGTTTCCACAATTAGAGTCCATTTGTTGTCCTTTTCACATGTTGACTTTAGTTTTTCTCCCTCTGGGCAAGTATAGGTCACTTCAGATTTATAGGTAGTGGTGTCATAGGACATTGCTGCACCAGCAATGTCTTTTGGATTTCCACAGTCAATGTTTGCATAAACTGAAATTGAAAACAGAAACTGATATCAATGGTGAATGTATATTATGTGTGTGCCTTACTAAATAAGTAGGAAAAGTGTTGGTAGGAATTCCATATGATGTACTCAGTGTAACATAAGGACATATGAGAGGTGCAATGGAATTACTGTAAGGTTAACAGAGAAAGTAGTCTTTGTATGTAGCAAATGTACAAGAATAATAAACGTTAAGGACACATGGGAATTGGATTTTCCAGGAAGCCCCCATGAAGTTGTAGGCAGCGTCTGTTACATGGATGACCGAATTAGCAGTGGAGGAAGATATTTTGAATGTATAATTGCTTGATTAAAAATGAGATGGAGAAAGTCCAGAGAGCCTTTACCCTTGTTAGCAATAAAAGATCTCTCGCTTTGAGTGAAAGGCAGATTGTATGTGCTTGTGTATGAAAAGCTATAATATAAGGCAGTGAGATGTAGACGGGGAATGGAGAGGATCTGCAGGGACTAGAGATGAATGCGTGTGCCAAAGAATGTGCAATATCAGTGTGCATGCACTAGAATGTGTAATTGTGTTGACAGAAAAATTAGGCATAAAAGGAATACTGATGGTTTGGTCATGTGATATGTCTGGATGAAGATAGCTATATAAAGAAGTACCAATCACTTAAAGTGGAGGGAACTTATGAAAGAAGAAGAATTAGAAAGATGTCAGAGTTGATCTCTAGCCGTTGAACCGCACAAAGGAGTGACAAAGAATGGGTGTGTCTGAGTATATGAAGTTCTTGAGACAACCTGTCCACCTCACTGAGTTCTGGAGCTGCTTTATGTGTGGTGCTCCCCACCTACAAATCACAACCAAACAAAAGCCAAGCAGTTTGCCAAACAACCTACCTATCTTCTTTCTTTTTTACTCACCTACTCACACACCTGCCTTCTTACCTTTCTAAATATGTACATACATACATACATATATATATATATATGTATATATATATATAATAGGTAGCGAAGTGGCCTAGCATGTATAAAAAGTCAATTGACAACATATTCTCAATATAAAATAGGGTACATTTTAGTGACCAATAGAATGAGTAACAGGGTTTAAAAAAACACAATTACTGGGGTCTATTCCATCAACTAAAATTCTTCAAGGAGGTGCCCCAGCATGGCTGTTGTCTCATGACTGAAACAAGTAAAAGATAAAGATTTATGTGTTTATTTATTTACTAGTATACCTTTACTTTCTATCTTCTTTATTACTACCTTGTTCAGTCTTTTCCCTTTTGTTTCTTTTTCTTCCTCTCCACCACTTTGTACCTCTTCCTTTGTACATTTCCTCTTCACAACATGTTTGCTTTCTTTCTATTCGCTTCATTAACCATTTAGCATTCAGATTATTCTGTCAAACGTGAAACTCATGTAATTTACACCATTTTAAATTAATCATGCATTATTTCATGGATTTCAGATTTCCATGATGCAAATGTTTATTTTTGAAATGACACTGTAAGGTAGCTGTGAAAGACCATTCTGACCAGTTTTAACTTCAAACAAGTTATTTTGGTCAGATATGGCTGGTTTAAACATAAAAGGGTTAAATACTTATAAGTGACCTTGCCTTGTGTCTGGCTTCAGACATTTGTTCTCTGTAATAAAATGCAATGAAGTGTTACCATGATGAGATGATATAATACAGATATATATATATATATATATATATATATATATATATATATATATATATATATGTGTGTGTATATATATCTTCATTATTATTATATCATGTCTAATTTTCAAGCTGTTGGCTTGGACTGGACACTTTCTAGTAAGTGACTGAGTTTGTATTTGGAGGTACTGTCCTTTAAATTATTATTAGATTTCAGGTTCACTTCTCACTCGTATGTTTTATTTGCCATGGTTTCTTGGTTGAATGCCATTGCCAACACCATCCACTGCCAGTTTGTATAATGAGTAATTCATCATAGTACCAGCACTACACAGGTCATCATATTGTTGATAAGACAAAAATAAATGGTTTTCTGAATATTATAATCTCACTATTCATTTACCAACCACTTTAAAGAGTATAATATGCGCATTATATCATAGAACTAGCCCTGATGATATTACATCCGTGAAGCCAAAGGAAAATAAGTTCAAGGTGGATAAGGCTGACAGGTCTTATCCACTTGTAAATGAAAGTGAGGGTGTTGAGAAATATATTGTCCTTGTGTGAATTCATTGAAATGGGGTGAAAGCAGCAAAATTTGCAGGACTTAAAATGGGATAAATCTGTGTAAACCTGTTGGTTAAAGAATGACATTTATTGAGGACATCCAATCAGTAGTGTAAACAGTGATTTCAGGTCATAGGTTTTTTTGATAGGTAAAATAGAAGTATTCCTGTATCAGCAAAATTGTATCATCATGGCAAAATTTGGAAGACATAATGGGATAAATCTGCATAAACCTGTAGGTTAAGGAATGATATTCTCTGATCTGAGGTATAGCTTCATTTCTCCCTCCCACCATCCACAATCACAGTGGAAATTGCCATAGACTTAGCCACTCCTATTCTGACAAAAGACATTTAGCACAAAGATAAATCAAAATTACACAGACAGAATCAACAAGAGAAAATCTATTTGCTTTACCTTCACAACCAGAATCTACTACAGTCCATTTTTTGTCTTTTTCACATTTTGATACTAGCTTTTCTTCTCGTGGACATGTGTAAATCACTTCAGATCTATATTTGGTGGTATTGTAGGACTTTGATGCACCAGCAATGTCTCTTGGTGGTCCACAGTTTATTTTGTTGTAAGCTGGAATTGAAAACAAAAATTGACATCAATGGTGTGTGCATGTTAGGAGGAGGGTGAGAATGAGGAGATTAAGAAACTGTTACAATAAAACATATTGTGAGTATCAAACTGAAGAAATTTGCTCACACACATGTGTTGTGGAAGAATTCCTACCAACGCCCAAGTGACTAAAGGTGGACTCACTCATTGTTATAAATTGAAAAATGGCAAGCAATTGGCAGTTTGTGTTGGTAGCACTTCACTATGAGCCTTTGATATAGAGCATTGAAGCTCATGTGCATGTGTGTATTAGAAACATATATACATCAAATGTGTGTATAAGTAGATATGCACAATCTGGCACATATATGCATGCAGAAATTAAATGAATTACACTCCACTGACCTGGGTTCATGATATGTATATCCCATCCATCTTTGTTGGGTTTAAGGTCATAAGTCAGGTGAGTCTCATTAGATGGAATACAAGATTTATTTTTTTCATGATACTCATAAGATTTACATCCTGGAATTTGAAGGCAAGCATGGTCACATTCCTCTAAACTGATTTCTTTAATCCGATCAGGTGAATCATGCCCTGGTATGGCAGTTCTTTTAAATGTAAAAACATCATCATCGGCTAGATAAAGAAGAAATGAAAGAAAACAAGAAAGACATTTTATATTCACACATGCATATTAAATATTATATAGAATTCATCTTTCAGTTTGTTTTAAATGGTCATCATTATCCATGCAGGTATGGGTTGCACATACCTGCATTATAAACAAATAATTGATCCACAAAATGACAATTTAGTCAGAATTCATGTGAATGTAGAACATCTTCAGGCTCATTTGAAACCTTCTTTCAATAAGTTGCATGTAATCCATTTGTGCCTTCCTATCTAATGGTGTGCTTTTTTGTAGAATCTGAACATAGTTCAAAAGATGGTCAACCAGCATGTGAAGTATCCTTTTGGTAATTTAATTTTAAACAAAAGCACACCATCAGAAGAGGGGTGTACAAATGTATTATCTACAACCTAAAACAGTGAGGCAAGGTTCCATGTGTGTCTCATGATGTACTAGAATTTACATTAATTCTGAGAAGGATATCTCATGGTAATTGTCTCTCTTACACACCACAATTGATGGTTCTTAGGTCCAACTTTTCTCTCAAGGTACCAACACTCTGTTGAGTATGCACACTGACATTACACATCCATCGGAGCATACTGGCTTTATTCCTTGCGAGCTTATACATGTCCTCAGCAGTCACGGCCCATGTTTCACTGCCATATAGCATGGCTGTTTGTACACACGCGTCATATAGTCTGCCTTTTACTCAATAGATACCAATGTACATTGTAGTGATTCAGTCTCTGAAGAAGGGACCAAACCTGACAGTGGCACATAAATAAAAATGGTTTTCTATAAACTATGAAGTACAAATGGAATCACAAATTTCAAAAGAAAAGAGAAACACAAAAAATAATTACGTTTTATTTGTTGGTAGTAATCTCTGTCTTTGGTTGTTTCCAATCTCATGATGGAAGCTGCAGTCTCCTTTGATAAATAACATTTTCCACTTCTCTTCGTTATTTCAAATGATAAACAAGTTTTGTCAGACAAACATTTTTCTGCACAGTCTTCTGCTGTTACATTTTTCTTATTCCACAAAATTTTCCCAGGTACATTCAGAATTGCACCTTTTACTTTCACAAAATTGATCTTAGTAACTAGAATTAAAATAAGATTGAGAAAATATAAACAACAAAAACAAAATCAATAATTTCTAATACAGCAAAATGGACAAAAATCTGAGGTAGGAGCAGATTGATTAAACTAGCTGCTACACTTGTCTGGTATTTTATTTTATTGGCTCTGGAAAAGCAAAGTTGAACTCAAATGCCAAAGAGCCAGAACAAATACAATACATTTCGTCTGATGCTCTGAATCCATCACCAATGCAAATATTTATAATTATTGTTGATGTTACCAATATTCATAACACATTCTGCTATGAAAGTACATTAAAATGAGTAAAACTCTGTACTTAACTAACGCTTGTTTTATCAACCACAGAAGTATGAAAGGAAAAGTGCATTTAGATGGTGTTCGAACCCAGAATGTCAAAGGATGCAGCTAAATATGACTAGTCAGGGGAAAGACTATAGCCCATGTAACAAGCTAGAACATTTTATTTTGTCAAAATTACCCTTTTAGTGAGATGAAAAAAGAAAATTATCTTTAACGACCAGAACAAGTGGTTAGCATAATGATTTTACTAGCTGTTGAGGGTGTAATTTTAATTAGTCATCACAACTTGGTTCAATAAGTAGCCATTTTCCTATTTGTTTTTGATGCAGAAAGTGACCCTGAGTAATTTCTCCTACTACAAATATGGATTGAATGGTGTGAGTCAATGATCTGGGTCTGATTCTCAGTTTAAGTCAGTTTACTTTATGTAGAGAATTAGTGAGCTTCAGAAAGACATGAATTTCACATGAACTCATGGCATTTCTAATTATGTTTGGTCATATTCTTAAATAATGAATACATAATTGATTACACTGTGGTGATATTTATATTTTCTTATAAGCTAGTTATGAAAGAAACAGCTATGTCATGAATTCTATGATAACCTGCAGTCCTCGTCCAGCAAGAGCAACTGTGTATTAATGTACTTGTTTATTAATGTAATAAATATATCAAAATTAGACCAAATATTGTCCATCACCAACACTGTAAGCATCTGAAGGGCCAGGTGATTGTATTGAGTCAGACATAATATAATAATACCAAAGGATCAACTGTGTCTAATCTGTTAGCTTACAATATTAAGTTCAACTTTTACTGTGGGCCAGCCACTGTGGAAGCCTGCTATGCAGATGCCCAACATGTCAGATATATTAACAAAATCTCTCTCAATCACATGCCACAATTTTAAAAATGGGAAGATCAGATTACCTAATGTAATCCTAAGTATACCAGATCAAACTTGATTTGGGCAATGTAATTAATGGGCATTACGTGCTTGTAATCTATAGAAGATTAGTTGAGGGGAAAGATCACTAATATTCTCAGGAATATTCAGACTTTTGAAGTAAATTTGACATCTTTCTATAGAAAAGTATTGCCTCTTTTTCCATCAGAAACTACTATTATTATTTGTCTCATTATGATTTAGGATGGTGAAATGTATGACCATTAGAGTATCAGAAGTTTTGGATGATTGCTGAATTCTAGTAAAGAAAAAATCAGTGAATTGTACTGTACAGAGTATCAGAGGATGAAAAAAAGTATGGGGAAGAAAGCTGAGGTAGAGCTGTGGGGGTAACAAGTTTACTTAACAAGAATGTGGTATTGTCTGGACTCGTGGATGCATGGTTAAAAATCTGTTTCATGAGTAAAGCTTCTGAATGAAATTTGGTGGAAGGGAACTATGCAGAAACCTGCTGGAGAGAACACACTTCCTCATATACTGCTCTTGTTTGGCAAACTTAATCCATCAACCAAATTAATATTGTTACCTGGCATTTTGATATGTTTAATGAAGCCCACTGTGTTGCAAGCATTTAGGAAGGTCTTTGGTCTGAAGATAACTACCTTTGACCCTTCTACCAGTCACAAACAATGGAAATTTCATGGACACAATCAGACGTCCTCTGACATAAACTTTGAACACAAAACTAAAACAAAATTACAAAAACAGAGTCAAAAAGAGAGAACCTATTTACATTACCTTTACAAGACACTTCTGGAGTCCATTTCTTGTTTTCTTTACATGTTGCCTTTAATTCTTCTCCATCTTGGCAAGTATAGATCACTTCAGATTTGTAGGTAGTAGTATTGTAGGATTTAGTAGCACCAACAACATCTTTTGGTGGTCCACAGTCAAGTTTTGTGACAACTGGAAGTGATGAGAGAAATTCATATCAATTTTGAGTTTATGACAGGAGGAAAAAGGAGAATGAGGAGATAGTAACAAATTTGCAGTAAAAGTTATTGACTAAAGAAAACTCAATCATTTGTATGCACACACACACACACACACACACACACACACACACACACACACACACACACACACACACACACACACACAGATGCATATGCAAACATGCACACACTCACATCAGTGATGAAGATTACTTCAAAACTACAACATGCAGTCCATGATGCAGGCCAATTCATGGCTGTAGTCAAATGATCGAAACAAGTAGAAGAGTTGTATATATGAGTGTGTGTGTATGTGTGTGTGTGTGTGTGTGTGTGTGTGTGTGTATCACAAATACACACAGATATGTACAAAATAAATAATGTGGAAATACTCTACTGACCTGGGTTAATGATGATGATGATGATGATATATATGTATATATATATATATATATATATATATATATATATATATATATATATATATATATATATATATATATATATATATATGTATGTATGTATATATATATATATATATATATATATATATATATATATATATATATATATATATATATATATATATATATATATATATATATATATATATATATCATCACCTTCATCATCTTTTAACATGTTTTCTGAATATACACATGTATTTATTTATGAATACACAGACATGCACACAATAAATGAGGTGGAAACATTCTACTAACCTGGGTTAACTATGTATATGTCCCAGCTTCCATTGTTGGGTTTAAGTTCATCACTCAACTGAGTCACATTACTCAGATCACATATCTTATCATGCTCATTGTACTGATAAGAGTTACATCTTAGATATTGATTGCAAGCTTCACTACACTCCTTTAAGTTCACATCCTCAAGCTCTTCTACAGTAGCATTTCTTGGTACGCTAACTTTTTTCATCACAAGAGGCTTGTCATCAACTGGAAAGGAAGAAAAACACAAGAGATATATTTCCTAGTCATTTATTGACCAATCACAAACACACATCACATGCATCACACACATGTATTAAATATTGAAAAGCATGTGATGCATGATTGCATAGGCTGTGTGGTAAGAAGCTTACTTTCCAACCACATGATTCCGGGTTCAGTCCCTCTGCATGGCACCTTGGGCAAATGTCATCTACTTTAGCCTCAGGCTGACCAAAGCCTTGTGAGTGGATTTGGTAGACAGAAACTGAAAGAAGCCTGTTGTGTATATATGTATATGTTTATGTGTGTGTCTTCCCTTTTAGCTTTCTGATAAGATGCTTCGCTGCCCCCACTTTTTCATTCTTGCCAGGTGCACCTCTTCTCTTTTATGGCCCTATCAATATCACTGTTCCATCACCATATCACCCTTGGTCTGTCACCCTCAGTAGATAGTCCCGTGAATATATATATGTGCAAGGTCATGAGTGTGTTTGTGTGTATATGTATATGTAACCACACTCGTGCACATGCATATGTTTATGTGTGTGTGTGTAAATATATAGTTGTTTATATGGGTTTGGGTGTGTTATTGTAGGTGTGGACAAATGTGTGTATGCACATATATCTGCATATGTATGTATATGTGTGAATATGTATATTACATGTATTTCTCTCTTCCCTTAACTTTGCCTATTTCAATCTATATGTGTATATATATATTTAAATAACTTAGGAAGAAGAATTTCTAAATAAATCAGATACAACCCTTCAGCATTACAAGAACTAGAGCAGAGACATTGTGTTGTAACAGTACTAAGTGATGCTAACATGGAGAAATGAAGAAAAAGTTACTGTTATTGCTAATGCCACCACCACCACCACTACTACTAATACTACTACTACTGAGGTTGAAGAAAAACAACAAGAATTTCCTTTCTTACATATAAAAACAATTAAAAATATGCATCAAATTGTTCAAGGTAAATAAAAGTTGTGTGAGAATGTCTTAACAGTATTTATATTTTCTAATATTGCTTATTTCTAGAATGTGTGTATATCTGGCCTCATAGGTAAACCTGTCAATGTCTTTATAGAAATTGGGGTCTATATGGTTTGAAAGTACAAATGGAATCACAAATTTCAGAAATAATGGAAAAGAGAATTCCAATAATAAAATACAAAGAATAATTACACTTTAATCGTTGGTAGTAATCTTTGTCTTTGTCTGCCTTTAATTTCTTGGCGGTAGCTGCAGATTTCTTTGATAAGTAACATTTTCCATTTTCTTTATTTATTTCAAATGATAAACAACTTTTGCCAGACAAACATTTTTCTGCACATTCATCTGCTGTTACATCTTTCTTATCCAACAAGGTTTTCCCAGGTACATCCAGAGCTGAATCTTTTATTTTCACAAACTGGACCAGAGGATCTAAAGGTAAAGTAACATTTAGGTCAATGAAATACAACAGCAACAGCAGCAATTCCTAACATAAAAAGTAAGCCAAATTTTTAGGTAAGAACTGGCCAATTAAATTAGCCTCTATGCTTGACTGATAGCTTATTTTATTGGCATAGGAAGGGCAAAGTTAGAATCAACAAGATTTGGACTCAAAACTAAAATTGCTAAAACAAATGCCACAACATATTTTGTCTGTCGGTTGAATGATTCTGTCAATACATTACCCTTATTATCAAGATTAATCATAATTATTGTTGAAGTCTCCAATATTAATGATAATGGTTCCTAACTTAAACACAAGGCCACAGATCCTGCAGTGAGGATATACAAAAATTTATGTTACCTTTACAAGAAGATGCTACTGGAGTCCATTTGCTGTCCTTTTGACATATTGACTTTAGTTGTATTCCATTTGAGCAAGTATAGAGTACTTCAGATTTATAGGCTGTGGTTTTGTAGGACTTTGATGTACCAACAATATCTTTGGGAGGCCCACAGTTAATATTTGCATGAGCTGAAATTGAAAAGAGAAATTGACATCAGTTGTATGTTATGAAGAGGGTGAAAATGAGGAGATAAAGAGGGTGAGAATGAGGAGATAAAGAAGAAAAAAATGAAAGGTATTTAGTGAATCAAATTGAATTTGCACATAGATATAAATACAAATATGCACATATACATATGTGCACACACACACACGCACTTGAAATATCTACAATTTCAGTTACTAAGTCATCGTATCTAAGAAATTGAAGTAATTTACACTCATATGTTATATGTGCATATACCTGTATATGTACATCTACATACAAATACGTGTATGTGCATAGACATACATAGCTACTTAATGCATGTATACATACATACCTAACACACACACACACGACTCAAAGGCATAGTGACAGTGAAGTGCAGGCAAATTCTCTTTTGATCATTCTGTGATAACACAACTTGGCTCACTAGATTGATGAGTGGTAATCAAGAGATAATTAGAGTGAACTGTGTAACCCAGACGATTTCCCTTGTACTCCTGTTTGAGTAGTAAATCCAAAGTTTGCTTCTGAAGACTTCAGAGTATTGTATGAAACACAAAATAGAATGAAGAATGTTTAAAATCCATGTTGTGCTTATGTGCAAACTGGACAGGTTGAATCAACCTGAGTCGGTTCTTATTCAAAGTTTCTGCCTTTCAAACGCTCATGGTAGCTCCATGTAGAAAGCGCTCTTTGAACATTGGGTGATATGCTGTGCTTGAGAAGACCTATCAGGTTAAGTGAAATTGTAGTCATGACTGATGACAGAGCCATATGACTGGTGCCCATGCTGGTGGCATGCAGAAAGCACCTTTTGAACACTGAGCCTCGTAGAGGCAGTGAAAAGTGACCAAGACCTTTGGCAATATACTGTGCCTGGGAAGATCTGTCAAGCTAAGTGAGATCATAGACATGGCTGATGCTGGTTTAAATAACTGGCACCCATGCCAGTGGCATGTAAAAATTGCCCACTACACTCTTGGAGTGGTTGGTATCCAGCCATAGAAACCATACCAAATCAAACTGGAACCTGATGCAGCTCCCCAGCTGACCAGTTCTCAGTCAGACCATCCAACCCATGTTAGCATGGGAAACAGGTATTAAATGATGATGATGATGAAGAGGAGGAGAAGGTGGCATGATCATGTGGTAAGAAGTTTGGGTTCAGTTTAACTGCATGGCACCTTAGGTAAGTGTCTTCTACTACAGCCATGAGCCAATCAATGCATGTGAGTGAATTTTAGTCGATGGGAGCTGAAAGAAGTCCTTCGTATGTGTATGGGCATCCAACCATAGAAAATTCAACTCAACAAATTCTGTCTGACATATGCTAGCATGGAAAAGTGGACATTAAGTGCTGTATCCTCAATGGAAATATTAAAACAATTTGCATCTTAACTCCCCTTTTTCCACTATTAGTTGATGTGTGTACATATATAAATACATATAGAGATATATAAAACTATATATACAGGGGTTGGACAAAATAATGAAACACCTTAAAATTTCAAACAAATTTATTTTAATATGAGGTAGGACCACCTTTGGCAGTAATTACAGCTTGAATTCTATGAGGTATGGAATCATACAAAGTTAGAATTGTTTCCAAAGGAATTTTTGTCCATTCTTAAAATAGTCTCCAGTTCTTGTAGTGATGATGGTGGAGGATATCGACTCCTTACTTGTTTTTCTAAAATGCACCCTAAATGTTCAATAATATTCAGATCTGGGACTGTGGTGGCCAGATGTTCAACTTTACTAGAATGTTCCTTCTCGATAGTACTTCTTGATACACCAAACATTTCGGCTGTTTTCATTACGCTAGTGCCTGCCATATGAGCACCAACAATTTGACCTCTTTGAAAGTCTGATAGATCAGTCATTTTAATGAATTTCTATTACATTTTTTTGCTGATATCTGAAAACAAACAGCAATTTTAGCAAAACATATTAAGCAACACTAATAATAAATAAAAAAACATAAAAATAAACAAGCTTTTGACGGTTTTATAGATATTTCAAAATTACGATGGTATGATGCTAGGTGTTTCTATTATTTTGTCCATTATTTTGTTGACTTTCAATGTAAGATGAATACATATGTATATATATATATATACGTATCAATATATATTGCGCAAACACATGTATGATTATGTAAATATACACAAACACATACATATATGCAAGCATGTGCATAATAAAATCAAATAAAATGGAAACATTCTACTAACCTGGATTAATGACATAAGTATCCCAACCCTTTTTGTTGGGTTCAAGATCATGAGTCAAGTGAGTCGCATTACTTCGATCACAGAGCTTTCGCTTTTCCTTATACTCATAAGAGTTACATCCTGGAGTTTGATGACAAGCATGGTCACATTCCTTTAAGGTCACATTTTTCAGCTGTTTAAATATATCTTCTCCTGGTATTGAAGTTCTTTTAAATTTTAAAATATCATCATCAGCTAGAAAAGAAAAGAAAGAAAACAAGAAATACATTTTATACTCCCAATCACATTAAATATTATACAGCATTTGGTGCATAATTTGTTTTAAATGGACAATTTATTATAAACAAATAATTGATCTGCAAAATGACAACTTGGAATTCATGTGAGTTTTAGCACATCTTAAGACTCATTTGAAGTCTTCCTTCAAAATTTAAATTGTGTATCATTTGTATATACTTTTTCTAATGGATTAATTTAGTATTGTCTAAGTGCTGATCAACAAATGTTTAGCCAATGTGTCAAGTGTTGTTAAAACCATTTAATCTTAAAGGAAAGCACACCAGCAGAAGAGGAATTTACATGTAACTTATGAGGTGAGCTTCCAAAATCATCTTATGATAAAATAGAATGCACATGAATTCTTAGAAGCGTGACTATGCAAAAAGATATTCTTGTGGACTGAGTGTGCCTTTGATAAAAAATTGTATAAAAATAATGAATGAGATGGCTTTGGAATATTTTCTTTAAAATTCTGATTACGTGGTATTTCTATATAATTATATAATATTTTAACACAGAACATAATAGTAGTAGTATCTATATCATAATGGAGAAAGCCTCCTCATTGATATGACTGTCCCAATCGACATAAATGTATCTATCAAGACCTACCAAAAACTGAGCAAGTACAAAGATCTTGAAATAGAAATTGGCAAAATGTGGAACCTCAAGACTAAAACAATACCTGCTGTCATAGGTGCCCTATGAATGATATTAAAAGGGGCTGATTGCTACCCAGCTCAGATACCAAGAAACCCCAAAATGGCAGAAATTCAAAAGATAGTACTCATGGGAACTGTCCATATCCTACATAAAATACTGTCTATGTAACCTCAAATTTTAAAACAAACTCATAATTTCCTTTTGTTTTCTTAAACATTCTCTAGAACAATACTCTGTGCAGAACCTAAAAATATGGCATTCTAGTTATAACACCAACTTGAACTTCTAACCTGTTGTGTCTTAAAGTGTCTGGGCAAGACATAAAGTCAGCTTGTACAAATACAAAGCAAAACCCAAACATATATTAATAATCCTTTCTATTTTAGGCATAAGGCCTGAAATTTTGGGGAAAGAGAATAGTCGATTATATTGACCCTAGAGTTTCACTGGTACTTATTTTATCGATCCTGAAAGGATGAAAGGCGAAGTTGACTGTGGCAGAATTTGAACTTAGAAGGTAAAGACAGACAAAATGCCGCAAACCATTTTGCCCAGTGTGCCAGTGATTCTGCCAGCTCACTGCCTTAATCATAATAATAATGAGGATTTCATTTACTTGCCACAAATCCTTTCTACAATATGCACAAAACCTGAAATTTTGAGGAGAGGGCCAGTCAAGTGCATCAGCCCCAATGCTCAACCTCAAAAGGACAAAAGGCAAAGCTGACCTTGGCAGAATTTGGAATCTGGACATATTTATTTTATTTGTTAATTTTGCCAAATTGCTATGTTACTGGGATGTAAACAAAGAGACAAATACACAAACACATATATTATTCTTATATAAGAATGTTGTTGACAGTAACTTTGAAGTTTTGGCCTTCTAAAGCATTGTTAGACTGCTTAGCTGGCCAAAACTTCAAAGTCACTGTCAACAACATTATTGCATACGAATGATAATTTTGTACTATACAAATGTATAGAGTAACCCTTCAGATTAATGTAAAATTGTTATTATTATAACTGAACATAAAAAAAAACACACTATTAATATATATATACTTATATTGTAATTTAGCCATATAACCACAAGGATTCCACTGTGTTTTCATACTTTGGAAAGCTCAATTGTGTTTATCAAAAGTTGTTTGGCACAAGCCCACACCCCCTTCTTCCCAGCTGGTTGTTCACTAGTCACCTAAGAAATTGGACTTACAATGATTGGTTCTGACACCTTATGTACAAATTGTACATAACATTTAGGCAAGCAAAGTGCCAAGAGTTTTCTGCCAACTTGGTGGTTTCATTTTTGGCTAAAGGATCCACTCATGCAACAGTGAATCAATTTGGCTTTACATAGTTTTTTTAAATACACACATTAATACATACGTAAACATATGAAAGTATGCATGTATATATGCACATTTACATGTATGTAGGCTGAGAAGTAGGTATGTTTGATTTGAAATTTTTTGTTGAAGAACAAGGTTTTAACTTATTGGAATGTCTCAAAAGCAATATATACATGTATACACAAAAAAATATACAAAGCTATAAATATATGCATACGCAATCATACAATATATAGATCTATACACACATATTCAATATATAGATCTATACACACACATATACAATATATAGATCTATACACACACATATTCATTGTATACGTACACATTGTGTATGTGTTTTTCATCTTCTATGGATTAGAAAGACAAAGACTGCAATTAAATGTTCTGGTAGAAAAAGATTAGGATTTGGTGAGTAAGCTTCAGATTATGCTGGGTAGAATCCAAATGAAACAGTACACTGAGGTGGACTTTTCCCTGTACATGAACTTAAAAGAGTATATAAGCTGAGTGAAACTTTCCATGAAGTTACTGGCTGTAAGCCTCATGAAATTCACAGGGAAACCGTCAGTTGGAGTGAAGCTTGCTCTATATACCATGGTTTTATGTAGAATTCTCTCAGCAGAGAGGTGGATGGATTTAAACAGTTACAAGTAGGTGTCTCAAATAAAAGCTGGATATGTGTATGCACATCCTGTTGTAACATACAATGCTGGAAGAGTAACAAACTCTAACACTATGCACATTCAAAAGCTTGTGATACTTGTGTGTGTGTCTGAGAAATAATATTATTTGATCCTGTTAGTCTGCATATCAGAAGGGAGCAACAAATAATGAAATACTGTGCAAAAGCCATTTACTTTTCATGTTCAAACTCTTTACAATCCAAGTTCAAACTCTATTGGGAAATACTGCTTTTCATCCTTCTGGTGTAGTTACAATATAATACCAGTAAAGAACTGAGGCTGGTGATATAAACTAACACCGTCATAACAAACTTTGAAATTCCTGCTGCTGCTGCTACTACTACTATTAATACTACTACTACTAGCATTCAGCATTAAAAGAAAATAACAAGAATTTCTTTTCTTACACACGCACACAAAAAAGAAGCAACTGAAGACATACAGAAAAGTGTTACTTATGAACAAATGTTGTATGAGAATGCTTTAACAGTATTTACAGTTCCTAAAATTGCTTATTTCAGGAATGTGTTTATGCCTGTGGTTATGAATAAACTTGCCAATGTCTTTACAGAAACAGTTCTCTCTCTCTCTATATATATATTAAGAAATAATATCTAACCCCACTTAAAAGAGGATGTTCTATTGGAACAGACTATATTATGACATAGAAATGGAATCACAAATTTCAGTAAAACTAGAAAATAGAACGATTGCAGCATGGGAGGTGTTATAAGTCATTTAGAAACACACAAAAGCCGTTAGATTCACTTCAACATTTAAATTTAATTTTCCAAAATAGATACAGCACAGAATTTTGTCAGTGAACAGGTCGCGGTCTCACAGTGACAAAAATATTTTGGCAAATTAAATTTAAATTTAACGGCTTTTGTGTGGCTTTAAATGGCTTATAAACACCTTCCATGCTGCAATTGTTTTTGTTTCAGCACATGATCTAAGATCAGGTCACTTGCTGTGCAAGTACATCTCCTTATAGGAAATAGAAACAGAAAGAATAATTACCATTTACTCGTTGGTAGTAATCTTTGGTTTTGGCTGCTTTTATTTTCTTGGAGGAAGCTGCAGTTTCCTTTGATAAATAACATTTTCCACTTTTTCTCTTCATTTCAAATGATAAACAATTTTTGTAAGATAAACATCTTTCTGCACAAACATCTGCTGTTACACTTTTATTACTCTCCAAAATTTTTCCAGGTACATCCAGAATTGCACCTTTTACTTTCACAAAATGGATCTTAGAAACTGGAATTAAAGGAAGATTGAGACAAATGTAAACACCAAAAACAACAATGATGTAGAAAAAAGACAAAAATTTGAGGTAGAAGTTAATCAATTAAATTGATTCCTACATTAGACTGGTTTCTTAAAAATTTTAATGGGCCTGAAAAGGCAGAGTTGATATTAGCAGGATTTGAACTCAAAAGTTATGTTTCATTCTTGCCAGGGGTGGGTCAACAACACAAAATAGCAACCAAGTATTGGAGGTAATGCTACTAACATCTTTCTATTGAAAAGTGTTGCCTCTTTTTCCATCTAAAAGCACTATTATTATTTGTCTCATAATGATTTAGGATGGTGGAATGGAAGACCATTAGAGCATCAGAAGTTTTTCTAGTAAAGAAAAATCAGTGCATTGTAGTGTACTGAGTTTTGGAGGATGAAACAAAGTGTGGGAAATAAAGCTGAAGTTAGAAATTAAGAGAAAAACTTCCAAGATTAGCTGAGGTAGAGCTGTAGATTTTACTTAACAAGAATGTGGTATTGTGAGGACTTATGGCTCCATAATTAAAAATCTGCTTCGTGATGAAGTATTTTGAATGGAATATGTTAGATACAAAATATGCTGAAGCCTGCTGGAGACAACACACTTCCTCACTTGCTGCTCTCGTTTGGCAGATTTAATCCATTATCCAAGATAATACCATTGTCTGAACCTTGGATAGCTTTAATTATGCTCTCTGTATTGCATAGATTTAGGAAGTTATCTTCTCTGAGGATAGGTTTCTCTCTCTCTTTAATCAGCCACAAATACCATGGAAATTGTCGTGGATACAGTCATTCTTTCTCTGACAAAGATATTTAATAAAAAAACCTAGAAAGAGACAGCAAAAGAGAACCTATTTACATTACCTTTACAATTGGATGCAACTGGAGTCCATTTATTGTCATCTTTACACTTTGACTTCAACTGTTGTCCTCCTGGACATGTGTAGGTCACTTCAGATTTATAGGTGGTGTCAGTGTAGGACTTCTTTGCACCAACAACATCCTTTGGAGGTCCACAGTTAACTTTTGTAACAACTGGAAGTGATAAGAGAAACTGATATCAACGGTGAATCTATGGCAGGAGGAGGAGGGGGAGAATGAGGAGATAAGGACAAATCTAGAATAAAAGATATTGACTGTATAACAAACTGAAGACATCTGCACACACATACAGACATACATATATCACATGAAAGGAAATGGTTAAGGAGCCTGGTGAAATATCTTGTAAGCTCTCTGTGAAGAAAAGGAAACCAGACAAACAAAATTGAGCCATGATAGATTTAGAAATCCAGATAATCCATGCTTTAACAGAACGTCACCAGTCCAATTTGTAAATCCTAAAGTTAGTCTCCAAGTAAACTGGTATGTAGTTACAGAGTACTATAGGAAAGGTATAAAAATGATGGATATTTACATATTTTATTCCAGTTAGCTTACCTGATAAGTTTGGAGTATCATAGTTCCCAAATACAATAATCACATTTATTAATAAATGTCATAATCAAACAATTGAAGTAAAGAACGAACTCCATTAATCTTCTCTAGAGCTATACATATACTCATACTTTGAGTTCTATTTTTCCTGCTTCGACCAACATACCTGTATATATATGCTTATGTATATAAATAAATAGACACATAAATAGATAGATGTGTACACACACACACACACACACACACACACACGCACACTTATATATGTAAATACACAAAGGCATGCACACAACAAATGAAATAGAAGCACTCTACTGACCTGGGTTTGTTAAGTATATATCCCATTCTCCATCGTTGGGTTTAAGTTCATCAGTTAACTGAGTCACATTACTCAGATCACACAACTTAGATTCAGCATTGTACTGATAAGAGTTACATCCTGTATATTGTTCACAAGCCTTATTACACTCCTTTAAGGTCTTATCCTTAAGCTGTCCTAAAGTAGCCTTCTTTGGTATGCCAACCTTCTTCATCATAACAGGCCCTTCATCAACTGAAACAAAATAGAAAACGAGAAATTTATTTTATACACCTCCACTCATACAAACACACACACATACACACACACACACAAAATACAACTGAAAACATCCATAGAAATGTTCAAGGTGAACAAATGCTGTATGACAATGTTTTAAGAGTATTTATAGTTCTTAATATTGTTTTTGTTTTACAGGAACATGTCTATGTTTAGTGTTATATGTAGATGAACCTATCAATGTCTTTACAGAAATAGTTGTCCATAATTATTCCAAGAAATTCAAATGCAATCACAAATTTCAGAAGATGAGGAGAGGATAATTTCAATAATAAAATACTAAGAATAATTACATTTTACTCGTTGGTAGTAATCTTTGCTTTTGACTTTCTTTATTTTCTCGGAGGAACTTGCAGCTTGCTTTGATAAGAAACATTTTCCATTTTCATTATTTATTTCAAATGATAAACAATTTGGGACAGACAAACACTTTTCTGCACAGGCTTTTGCTGTTACATTTTCCTTATTCCAAAATATTTTGCCAGCTACAGTAAGAGCTGCACCTTTTACTTTCACAAAATGGATCTGAGGATCTAGAATTAAAACAAAATTGAAACCAATAAACAATAACACTTACAACAAAATAAATGATATTCCATCATAGAAATTAAGCCAAAACTTTGAGGTAGGAATTGATCAACACCCATAACTTCCACATTTCATCATACTCTAACCTCCCTCCACTATAAAACCCGACATATCACCTCCCTAATTTCTCATCTACTAACAAATATATGACATTGCTACTCTAATTTGTCACCTCCTCCTTCCTCGGTCACTTCCATCTCTTCATATCGATACTTACCAGCATTCAAATCTTCATTTTCTTTCTTCACTCAAGACAACCAATTCTAGCCCAATCTCTTCCAACATCCTTATGAAATTACCCATCCTTTTCTTCCTTCTCCATCTACAATCTACATTCTCCCTTATATTCATCGTCTTTTACCTTGAGAGCAAGATCTAGTACTCTTCCACCACCAACTTTATCTATCTTCCAGTTACTCTTACCCATCATCACATAATATAGAGTAGCTGTGTATCTCCTCTATAGTAAGACACCTATGCTTGTTGCTCTATCATACCTTTGTCTTCAATACATGGTACAAATATACCTCCCACTCTCTCAAATACACTCCCACTCAGCTGAGGGGTCTTTTTGTTTCCCTTTCTTTATTTTGTCTTGCAAGTTACTGGTGACCTCACTAGTACCAAGGAAAGGGATCCAGTACATACTGTAAAGTGGTTAGTGTTAGGAAAGGAATCCAGTGATGGAAACTATGTCAAAGATGACACTGGGTTTAATGCAGCTCGACAGTTCATTGGACACTATCAAACTGTCCAACCCATGCCAGCATAGAAAACTAAATGATGATGATGATGATGTGTACTAATTAGAGTATTACAAGAAATGCTTTACAATAAGTAATCAGGCTCATTTGGCCATCAGTTCAGATTAAACCAAGGTCAAATTTACCTTTCAATTTTGTGGGGATGAATAAAAACAATGTGCCAGGCAATTAGCAATGTTCATGGTTTTGGCTAAATGCAGTCCATTAAAAACTACTGCTTTGTGCCTAAATTAGAAACCATTATTGTTATTAGTAGTAGTATAATTATAGGTAGTTGACTGAAAGATAACAAGGGCATCAGAAGTCTGTATCAGGGGATTGCTACATTCTAGTAAAGAAAAACTCAGACATTATATTTACAGAGTTCTGGATGATAGCACAAAGTATGGCAGAAAAATTTCCTGCTAGAAGTTAAGAGAAATTCTATCAAGATCAGCTGTAGCATAGCTATGGAAGTAATAAGTTTACTTGTCAAACATAAGGTACAAGGTAGAGTTATTTCTGCATGGTTAAAAATTCACTTCACAACTAAGACTTGAAGAAGAAATTTGGTGGATGTGAACTATGTGGAAGAGAGTAAGAGAGAAAAAACTGTCCATAGTTCCAGCTCTTAGTTGGTGGACTTAATCCATCATCCAGTTTAATACAATTACCTGGCCTTGAGTGGAATTGACTATGTCCACTTTGTTGCAAGCATTTGTGAGATCTCTGGTCTGAGGATAACTAGTTCTCCCCCACCAACAACCACAACCACTGAGGAACTTGCAATGTATTCAGTCAGTCTTCCTATGACAAACACATTTAACACAAAACTAAAACAAAATTGCATAGACAATGAGAACAAGAAAGAAGCTGCTTATGTTACCATTACAGGTTTCCACAATTGGAGACCATTTGTTGTCCTTTTCACATATTGACTTTAGTTTTTCTCCCTCTGGGCAAGTATAGGTCACTTCAGATTTATAGGTGGTGGTTTCATAGGACTTTTCTGCACCAGCAATGTCTTTTGGATTTCCACAGTCAATGTCTTCAAAAGCTGAAATTGAAAACAGAAACTGATATCAATGGTGAATGTATATTATGTGTGTGCCCTGTTAAGTAAGTAGGAAAAGTGTTGGTAGGAATTCCATATGATGTACTCAGTGTAACATAAGGACATATGAGAGGTGCAGTGGAATTACTGTAAGGTTAACAGAGAAAGTAGTCTTTGTATGTGGCAGATGTGCAGGAACAGTAAAAATTAAGGACACACAGGAATTGGATTTTCCAGGAATCCCCCTGGAGGTTGTAGACAGTGTCTGTTACATGGGTGACCTAATCAGCAGCAGAGGAGGATATTCTGAATGCATAGTTGCTTGATTAAAAAGCAGATACAGAAAGTCTAGAGAGCTATTATCTTTGCTAGACATGAAAACCTCCTGTGTTCATAACGTCTACATACGTACACACTCACACAAATATGTATATGTACATGCCCATACACGCACAAACGTATATGTGCATTTACACATTCATACACATATCCATACACACACACAGAGGAGGTTTTAATGTCAGTGTATTGTAAGAATATGGTTGCATGTATTTTTTATCATTTAGATTTTTCCCTACCTATTAAAGTAACTTCCCTTGTATTCAATGATGTTTTTTATAGCGTTTATTGTCATAATAGCCAATAAAAATGCAACGTAGCTCTTAGCTCCAGCATTTGAAACTGTGAGCCCTATTATGACAACTTACTGATTGTCCTAAACTATACCCCCCCATTTTCCATGTTTATTGCTCCTGAACATCTGCCACATACACTTATAGAGTTTCTACCTATGCCTTTTATGGAATTCTTACTCAATATCATGATCCACATGCTTGGCTATTCTAGAAACATCTTTAAGAGACTTGATCGATTTATACTTTCTATCTAAATCAGGGGTTCTCAACCATTTTTTTATCTATAACCCCTTTGATTATCATTTTATTCTAGTGGCGCTCCATAGCCATTCAATGATTAATAACTAGTTTTATAGAAAACTTTTAAAATTCCAATTTTGTTTTACACACATTATTAACTTGTGTAGGTTGAACTATGTAAAATGTTAGAGAAACAAACAGAGCTATTTCATGTAATATGTACCAATACAAATATTGGAAGCAAAATTTTTTCAAGAACTCTTACAATACTATCATGAGTCCCAAATTTATTATTTGTTGCATGGACCCCAATAATTTCATATGCAGAATGATAACTAATTTTCTGATTTTATGCCACCCCATCGATGGTCACTCATCAATTCACCAGGACCATTTCTTGAGCTTTCTGAATCTTCTTGTCAGTGGAAGAGGTTGATAGGTATCCTGTGCCCACTTCATGCTACATGCATGTTTGGCCATTTTTAAACATCTAAATCCACTGACACCCACTTCAGTATGGTAGAGCATTGTCCCCATATTGTACTGAAAGTATGCAATGAATTTCAGCCCCTCCCACCATCCATAATTGCCATAGACTTAGCCACTCCTATTCTGACAAAAAGACATTTAGCACAAAGATAAATCAAAATTACACAGACAGAATCAACAAGAGAAAATCTATTTGCTTTACCTTCACAACCAGAATCTACCACAGTCCATTTTTTGTCCTTTTCACATTTCGACACTAGTTTTTCTTCCCGTGGACATGTGTAGGTCACTTCAGATCTATATTTGGTGGAATTGTAGGACTTTGATGCACCAGCAATGTCTCTTGGTGGTCCACAGTCTATTTTGTTGTAAGCTGGAATTGAAAACAAAAAACAAAAATTGACATCAATGGTGTGTGCATGTTAGGAGGAGGGTGAGAATGAGGAAATTAAGAAACTGTTACAATAAAACATATTGTGAGTATCAAACTGAAGAAATTTGCTCACACACATGTGTTGTGGAAGAATTCCTACCAACCCCCAAGTGACTAAAGGTGGAGTCACTCATTGTTATAAATTGAAAAATGGCAAGCAATTGGCAGTTTGTGTTGGTAACACTTCACTATGAGCCTTTGATATAGAGCATTGAAGCTCATGTAATAGTAATAGGAGTGCATCATGTATATACATTCTTCCCCACTACTTTATTATATTATATATCCAATACAAGTATATAAAAGTGGCAACGAGTTTTCAAAGCATCAATATTCAATGTGGAATTTGGTTTGATCTAAGTGTTGTCATACCTGAAGATGAAGTGTATTATATCATTATTTCATCATGTGATTACACTTATTGTTTGGATTTTTCTGCTTCACAAATATGCATTGTACTTGAGTGTATATCTTCATTTTTCACTATTCCCAAAGTTTATTCATCACATACTGGGCAATCTACATAGCTATTCAATTTGGAGCATTTGTCATCTTAACAAAACTACTCCATCAATTTTGATATACAATGAAGTGAATGTGATATATTGAATAATGAATTTTATTGATCTATTATTTTTGCCCTTGAGTGTTCTAACAAGCTGTTGACTATGAGCTACAGTATTCCCTTCAACTGAGGTATATATGTCTGTGTGTGTGTGTGTGTGTGTGTGTGTGTGTGTGTGTGTGTGTATTATAAACATATATATAATACATATGGGTATATGTAGACACATGCATGCATGCAGACACACATAAAATAAAATGAATTACACTCCACTGACCTGGGTTCATGATATGTATATCCCATCCATCTTTGTTGGGTTTAAGGTCATAAGTCAGGTGAGTCTCATTAGATGGATTACAGAATTTTTTTTGTTCATGATACTCATAAGATTTACATCCTGGAATTTGAAGACAAGCACGATCACACTCCTTTAAACTGATTCCTTTAATCCGATCAGGTGAATCATGCCCTGGTATGGCAGTTCTTTTAAATGTAAAAACATCATCATCGGCTAGATAAAGAAGAAATGAAAGAAAACAAGAAAGACATTTTATATTCACACATGCATATTAAATATTATATAGAATTCATCTTTCAGTTTGTTTTAAATGGTCATCATTATCCATGCAGGTATGGGTTGCACATACCTGCATTATAAACAAATAATTGATCCACAAAATGACAATTTAGTCAGAATTCATGTGAATGTAGAACATCTTCAGGCTCATTTGAAACCTTCTTTCAATAAGTTGCATGTAATCCATTTGTGCCTTCCTATCTAATGGTGTGCTTTTTTGTAGAATCTGAACATAGTTCAAAAGATGGTCAACCAGCATGTGAAGTATCCTTTTGGTAATTTATTCTTTAAAAACAGCACACCATCAGAAGAGGGGTGTGCAAATGTATTATCTACAACCTAAAACAGTGAGACAAGGTTCCATGTGTGTCTCATGATGTACTAGAATTTACATTAATTCTGAGAAGGATATCTCAGGCAGAAAAATAATTTTGTGGACGGACTGTATTTTCATATTAAATAATCCTTTTAGAAAATAATGAAAAAGATGGTTTTCAAATATTTAAAAAGATATTGATGAAGTTGATGTAATAGTTTACCACTTCTGCCCGAACTTTCAGGCTTAGCTTTCTCTCATGTCTGGGAGATACTGGTTACATTGCTCATCACCATCTCATTTCTCATTTCTCTGGACCAAAGTAAGCCCCAAGCAATTTAACCAGCCTGACCATCTAGTAATAAGGCAGAAGTTTGGTAAAACAGTTGGTGATAAGGGCATCCAACCATAAAAAGGATGCAAACATATCAGAAATACACAACTAAATAGATTAGCATTACATTTTTTGTTATTTTATACATCATATTATGGAGGAGAATAACAAATGATGAGGAAAATGCCATGCTACCTTGCTACATATCTCAAACATTTCAAATTCAAACTTTGCCAGGGATAACTGCCTTTCATCCTTCCATACAACATAATAGCAGTGAAGAATTGTGGATGGTGGTTTAAACTAAAACTTCCCTCAAATCTGCTAGCCTTGTGCTAAAATTTGAAACCACACCACCACCTACAACTACTGTTCATGTTTAAAGAAAATGACAAGTGTTTCCTTTCTTATACACAAAAAAGAACCAATTGAAAATATAATACATAAAAGTGTTCAGTCTAAACAAATGTAGTGTGAGAATGCCCTAACAGTAATTATAGTTCCTAAAATTTCTTATTTCAGGAATGTGTTTATGTCTGTCCCAATAGATAAATCTGTCAATATCTTTTCAGAAATGGTTTTCTATAAACTACGAAGCACAAATGGAATCACAAATTTCAGAAAATGAGGAAAAGAGAAACACAAAAAATAATTACGTTTTACTTGTTGGTAGTAATCTCTGTCTTTGGCTGTTTTCATTTTCTTGATAGAAGCTGCAGTCTCCTTTGATAAATAACATTTTTGACTTTTCTTCGTTATTTCAAATGATAAACAAGTATTGTCAGAAATACATTTTTCTGCACAGGCTTCTGCTGATACATTTTTCTTATTCCACAAAGTTTTTCCAGGTACATCCAGAATTGCACCTTTTACTTTTACAAAATTGATCTTAGTAGCTAGAATTAAAGTAAGATTGAAACAAATGGAAACAACAACATCAACATCAATAATTTCTAATGTAGAAAAATGGACAAAAATTTGAGGTAGGAGCTAATTGATTAAATTGGCCCCTATACTTGATTGGTATTTTATTTTATTGGCTCTGATAAAGCAAAGTTGATATCAGCCAGATCTGAACTCAAATGTCAAAGAGCCAGAACAAATACAACACATTTCATCTGATGTTTTGATGATTCTTTCAATCCATCACCAAAACAAATATTTATAATCATTGTTGATGTTACCAATATTCATGATAACACATTCTGCAGTGAGGGTACACTAAAATGAGCAAAACTCTCTACTTGACTAGAGAAGTATGAAAGGTATAGTACATCTAGATGGGATTTGAACTCAGAATGTGAAATGTTTTAACTAGTATGACTAGTGATGGAAAAAACTGTCACCCATGCCTACATTGATTTTGCAATGTTTTGTCTTGGAAAACTAAAATAATCTCACATTCATCATCAAGTAAATAAGTATTCTTTTCTACTTTAGGCACAAGGCCCGAAAGTTTTGGGGAGGGGGCCAGTCGATTAGATCAACCCCAGTATGCAACTGGTTAGCTGAGGTAGAGCTGTGAAAGTAATAAGTTTACTTAACAAAAATGTGGTATTGTCTGGACTTATGGATGCATGGTCAAAAATCTGTTTCATGAGTAAAGCTTCTGAATGAAATTTGGTGGAAGGGAACTATGCAGAAACCTGCTGGAGAGAACACACTACCTCATATACTGCTCTTGTTTGGCAAACTTAATCCATCAACCAAATTAATACCGTTATTTGGTTTTTCAATATCTTTAATGAAGCCAACTGTGTTGCAAGCATTTAGGATGGTCTCTGGTCTGAGGATAACTATTTCTGACCCTCCAAGCAGTGACAAACAATGAAAATTTTCATGGACATTATCAGATTTCCTCTGACATAGAAATTGAACACAAGGCTAAAACAAAATTACCGAGACAGCCAAAAAGAGAGAACCTATTTACATTACCTTTACAAGACACTTCTGGAGCCCATTTCTTGTTTTCTTTACATGTTGCCTTTAATTCTTCTCCATCTTGACAAGTATAGATCACTTCAGATTTATAGGTAGTAGTACTATAGGATTTAGATGCACCAGCAACATCTTTTGGTGCTCCACAGTTAATTTTTGTGACAACTGGAAGTGATGAGAGAAATTCATATCAATTTTGAGTTTATGACAGGAGGAAAAAGGAGAATGAGGAGATAGTAACAAATTTGCAGTAAAAGTTATTGACTAAAGAAAACTGAATCATTTGCATGCACACGCACACATACCAGTGATGAAGGGTGACTTGGAAACCAGAGCATGCAGTTCATAATGCAGGCCAATTCTCAAGGTGAAAAGAGGGTCAGGAGTATATTACTGTCCTCCTCACCAAAGGCTGAATGTTGTATAAACTAATCTTAATGTGTGAAAATGCACTTCTACTAACAGGGTACACTTCAAGCTTGATATCCTCTCCACTAGATTTGATGTTTCCCTATTAACAATACCCTGGTAAAGGGATTGCCATGATGACTATTATTGTTTAAAAGAGAAATCTGAGAAAACAAGAGAACCTAAAAATAATGAGCTATTTAAAATTTATTGGTAAATGAGTTTACTTCTTCATTTCTTATTGACAAATTCATCGATCACTTTGGTTTAAAATGTATCAGCACCACGCTCTTCCTTCATCTTCAGAAGTTCTTTTATTCATGGAAATGAAGACCAAATTACTGAATTTCTCTTCACTTTCAGAACATGTCATATAATTATCTTCTTGCTTTAATGAAGAAAGTGGTTTCTCACAGGAAGCAGATGTGGCAGAAAGAGACAAAATAAATTTGTTACATTGGCCAGAACTTGATTTAGTTCAAGCTCTCATATTATGCTTGTGATTTCTTGGATGTTTGACACTTGCTTTGCAAAATGTGAAGCGTAACCTAATTTTAGCTTGCATTTCAATCCAACTAAATCCAATAAGTTTTTATAGACATCCAAAATTCTTGTTATAAGCATGAAAAAGCTTTAGATTTAACAGTTGATAAATCTGAACTCAAAATTTTAAAGCAATGGTGTTTTAAATCTTTTCCTAATGAGGGCAGTAACTTCATACAAAATTCAAATCTTGCTTGAAAGGAAGAAGATTTCAAGATGTTGAGGAAATCCATGTGAATGTGACGTGGCAACTGCTGATTAACAGAGGAAAGGAGTTCCAGGAATGCTTCCATCAATGGAAATAGCGCTGGATTAAGTGTGTGGCTTCCAAAGGGGGAGTACTTTAAAGGAGATTAAATTCAAAATTGGTATGTATTATAGTTTTGTTTTTATAGCACCAGTCCGGATACTTATTGATCAGACATCATATATATCATCATCATCATCTTTTAATGTCTGTTTTCCGCATACGCACACATATATATGTATATATACATACACACAGATATGCACACAATAAATAATATGGGAACACACTACTGACCTGGATCATCATCATCATCATCTTTTAACATCTGCCTTGCATATACACATACATATATGTATATATAAATGCACACAGACATGTGCACAACAAACAAGGTGGAAACATTCTACTAACCTGGGTTAACTATGTATATGTCCCAGCTTCCATTGTTGGGTTTAAGTTCATCACTCAACTGAGTCACATTACTCAGATCACATATCTTATCATGCTCATTGTACTGATAAGAGTTACATCTTAGATATTGATTGCAAGCTTCACTACACTCCTTTAAGTTCACATCCTCAAGCTCTTCTACAGTAGCATTTCTTGGTACGCTAACTTTTTTCATCACAAGAGGCTTGTCATCAACTGGAAAGGAAGAAAAACACAAGAGATATATTTCATAGTCATTTATTGACCAATCACAAACACACATCACATGCATCACACACATGTATTAAATATTGAAAAGCATGTGGTACATGATTTTTTTAGGCTGTGTGGTAAGAAACTTACTTCTCAACCACATGATTCTGGGTTCAATCCCACTGCATGGCACCTTGGGCAAGTGTCATCTACTATAGCCTCAGGAAGACCAGAGCCTTGTGAGTTGATTTGGTAGACAGAAACTGAAAGGAGCCTTTTGTATATATATGTATATGTTTATGTGTTTGTTTTGGTGTCTGTGTTTGTCTCCCCAATGTTGGTTTGTTTATGTCTCTGCAGATGAAGAGACCAATAGAATAAGTACCAGGCTTACAAAGAATAAGTGCAGGGGTCAATTTCTTTGGCTAGAAGGCAGTGCTCCAGCATGGCCACAGTCATATGACTGAAACATATTAAACAATAAAAGAAAATAATTTTATAATGCCACCATATTTGCTGGACATTGCCCCGTCTGATTATCATTTATTCTGCAGCCTTCAAAATCATTTTGATGGGAAAAATAAGAATTCTGTAGACAAGGTCAGAACAGTATTGGAGGAGTATTTTTCGACATGAATAGGTGAATTTTGGAAGAGAGGCATTGCAAGTCTATCAGATAAAGAGCATCATAAAATGGAAGAGTATTGTAAAAAATGAAAGAGAGTATATTTTAGATTAAAAAATAACTTTATCTTAATTTCGAAAAATAAAAGAATTATAAAAAAACCATATTATTTATGGGATGACCCAACATATATATATGTGTGTGTGCATATTTACACATATATATATGTAATTGTGTATATATATATATATATATATATATATATATATTCATCTGGGTATATTTATATGTGGATGTATATCATTCAACTACGGTAGTAGTTGATCATCCAACTATGGTAGTAGTTGAAAAATATTCTTAAGGCCACAATTTACACACATGCAGCATCTTCCAGAGTTTGTCGCTAATTTAGTTCTTAACTAAATTGAAAACTGTTAACATTTTCGAAGAGGACTGGTCCCTAGCTACATTTTGGCATTAAAAAATTGAGATATGGTCCAATAGAAAAAAGTTTACACCAAAATTTGTAGTAACATTATAGGAGAGTAAGTAATGCCACCAATCACATTTAGATCTAAATAACTTTTAAAAGCAAAATATATTTATCTTTGCTTCAATGATAGAATAAAGCATGAGGAATTTCATAGCTTTGGTTCCATGCAAAAAAAAAAAAAATTGTATAAAAAAAGTTGAAAAAATATAGATAAGGCAAAAAATTGGATTTAAGTATAATTAATTTTTGTATTTTAAAAACAAACTATATTTTAATTAAGCTTAAGAAGATAGATCTGTAGATGTACATATATGTATACATAAGTGTGTGTGTGTGTATGTCAATCTGTGTTTTGTCCTTGCCCAAGGGTGGGATCTTATGTTTGTTGCTCCATTTTCATTTCTCTGATTTGTTAAACAGAAATAAATATATCACTCTGCACACACATGGGGAAACTATACTCACTTCATTTAGTATAATGGTTGGTGGTAGGAAGGGTATCTTGCTACATTAACCATGGGAAAATCTAGGAAATATACAACTACATAAATTGGCATTACATTTTCTGTTATTTTGAATACTGGATAATGAAGGACAAAAACTAGAGCCAAGACATTGTGTTGTAACAGTACTAAGTGATGCTAACATGGAGAAATGAAGAAAAAGCTACTGTTATTGCTAATGCCACCACCACCACTACTACTAATACTACTACTACTGAGGCTGAAGAAAAACAACAAGAATTTCCTTTCTTACATATAAAAACAATTAAAAATATGCATCAAATTGTTCAAGGTAAATAAAAGTTGTGTGAGAATGTCTTAACAGTATTTATATTTTCTAATATTGCTTATTTCTAGAATGTGTGTATATCTGGCCTCATAGGTAAACCTGTCAATGTCTTTATAGAAATTGGGGTCTATATGGTTTGAAAGTACAAATGGAATCACAAATTTCAGAAATAATGGAAAAGAGAATTCCAATAATAAAATACAAAGAATAATTACACTTTAATCGTTGGTAGTAATCTTTGTCTTTGTCTGCCTTTAATTTCTTGGCGGTAGCTGCAGATTTCTTTGATAAGTAACATTTTCCATTTTCTTTATTTATTTCAAATGATAAACAACTTTTGCCAGACAAACATTTTTCTGCACATTCATCTGCTGTTACATCTTTCTTATCCAACAAGGTTTTCTCAGGTACATCCAGAGCTGAATCTTTTATTTTCACAAACTGGACCAGAGGATCTAAAGGTAAAGTAACATTTAGGTCAATGAAATACAACAGCAACAGCAGCAATTCCTAACATAAAAAGTAAGCCAAATTTTTAGGTAAGAACTGGCCAATTAAATTAGCCTCTACACTTGACTGACAGCTTATTTTATTGACATAAGAAGGACAAAGTTAACATCAACAAGATTTGAACTCAAACATAATATCGCCAGAACAAATACCATAACATATTTTGTCTGTCGGTTGAATGATTCTGTCAATCCAGTACCCATAACAAGAATAATTATAATTATTGTTGAAGTCTCCAATATTAATGATAATGGTTTCTAACTTAAACACAGGGCCACAGATCCTGAACAGTGCTTGTTTAATCAACCTCAGCAAAGTACATCCTGGTAGAATTTGAGCCCAGAATGTAAAAGGATGTAACTAAATATGGCTAGTCAAGGCATCACTCCACTGATTTTAGAATGTTTTTCATTGAAGAACTAAAATAATTTCACTTTCATCTTCATCTAGTAAATAAATATAAATGAAAATTCTTTTCCTCCACATTCTAAACAATATTTCATTTTCTCAAAAATATTAATATATATACATATATATTATTCTTCTAGAAAAGTGTTGTTGACAGTGATTTTGAGGTTTCAGCCTGCTAAGCCATCATCAAACAAAGGCTTTGCTGGCTGAAACTTCAATGTTGCTCAACAACATTTTTGTATAAGAATAAATTTGTACCCTACAAAAGTATAGGGTAACCCATCAGATTAATGTAAAACTGTTTTTATTATAATTGAACATAAAAATAATCCTTAATATACATACATATATATATATATATATATATATATATATATATATATATATATATATATATATATATATATATATATATATATATATATATATATATATATATATATATATATATATATATATATATATATAGGTGCAGGAGCAGCAGTGAGGTAAGAAGCTTGCTTCCCAACCACATGGTTTCTGGTTCAGTCCCAATGCGTGGAACGTTAGGCAAGTGTCTTCTACTATAACCTCAGGCTGACCAAAGTCTTGTGAGTGGATTTGGTAGATAGATATATATAATATAATTATTATTAGTAGTATTGTTATAATCAAGAGTGGAGAATTGAAACGAGCAAAAGGAGTACAAGTTTGTTTAAGAGAATTTCAGAGTATTAGTGAAGAATGACTCAAGGCATTAAATTGTACTGAGTTTTGGATGATGACATAAAATATGGGTGAGAAAGATCACGTTAGAAATTAAGAGCAAAATGTATCAAGATGAGGTGAAGTATAGCTAATAAGTTTACTTAACAACAGTGAAGTATTGGGTAGAGTTTTGTGTGTGTGGTTAAAAATCTGCTTCACAACAAATCCTTGTGGATGAAAATTACTGGATGGAAACTTTTTGGAAGCTAACTGGTGACAAGTTTCTAGCCTTCAATTTCTTTGTCAGGAAACTTAATCTATCACCATATTTAATAGCATTATCTGGCACTTGAATAATATTAATGGAATCCACTACATTGCAAGCCTCTGAAGAAATCTCTGGTCTGAGGATAACTTCCTCTCTCCCTCCCACCAGCTGCGAACACCACGGAAATAGTAATGGAGCCAGCCAGTATTCTTTTGACAAAGGCATTTAACAGAAAAACTTAACAAAATTACTTAGAGGCAATAGGAAGGAAAGGATTTATGTTACCTTTACAGGAAGATGCTACTGGAGTCCATTTGTTGTGCTTTTGACATATTGACCTTAGTTGTATTCCATCTGGGCAAGTATAGAGTACTTCAGAATTATAGGCAGTGGTTTTGTAGGACTTTAATGTACCAACAATATCTTTGGGAGGTCCACATTTAATATTTGCATAAGCTGAAATTGAAAAGAGAAATTGATATCAGTTGTATGTTATGAAGAGGGTGAAAATGAGGAGAATGAAAGGTATTGGGTGAAGCTAAAATAATTTGCACATAGGTATAAATACAAATTTTTTTTTAACACACACACACACACACACATATATATAGCTGTATATATATATATATATATATATATATATATATATATATATATATATATATATATATATATATATATATATAGGTGAGAAAGTTGGTATGTGAAAGCATGTGGCTGGATGTATAAAAGATAATAAGAGTGAAAAAACTACAGAAGGCTTGTGTTACATGGTTAAAGTATATATTTAAATTATGTCAGAAAAATGTTATAAAATGTTTTGGTATATAAACATTGTATTTGGAGAAATAACCGGTTTCTTGTTGTCTTTTCAAATTTCTCTACTTCATCGTAACAGAACTCTTTTTTTACACGGGAGCGAACACATGTTACAAGCACATGCATAATAAAATGAAATGAATACATTTTACTGACCTGGGTTAATGACGTAAGTATCCCAACCATCTTCGTTATGTTCAAGGTCACGAGTCAAGTGAGTCACATTACTTCGATCACAGAACATAACTCGTTCCTTATACTCATAAGAGTTACATCCTGGAGTTTGATGACAAGCATGGTCACACTCCTTTAAGGTCACATTTTTCAGCCGTTTAAATATATCTTCTCCTGGTATGATAGTGCTTTTAAATTTTAAAATATCGTCATCAGCTAGAAAAGAAAAGAAAGAAAACAAGAAAAACATTTTATACTCCCAAACACATTAAATATTATACAGCATTTGGTGCATAATTTGTTTTAAATGGACAATTTATTATAAACAAATAATTGATCTGCAAAATGACAACTTGGAATTCATGTGAGTTTTAACAAACCATTTGAAATCTTCTTTCAAAATTTAAGTTGAGTATCATTTGTATATCCTTTTTTCTAATGGATTAATTTAGTATTGTCTAAGTGCGGACCAACAAATAGCTAGCCAATGTGTCAAGTGTTGTTGAAACCATTTAATCTTAAAGAAAAGCCCACATCCCCTTCTTCCCAGCTGGTTGTTCATTAGTCACCTAAGAAATTGGACTTACAATGATTGGTTGTGACACCTTATGTACAAATTGTACATAACATTTAGGCAAGCAAAGTGCCAAGAGTTTTCTGCCAAATTGGTGCTTTCATTTTTGGCTAAAGGATCCACTCATGCGACAGTGAATCAATTTGGCCTTACATAGTTCTTTTGAATACACATATTAATACATACGTAAACATATGAAAGTATGCATGTATATATGCACATTTACATGTATGTAGGCTGAGAAGTAGGAATGTTTGAAGGTAAATATTTTGTTGAAGAACAAGCTTTTAACTTTGACTAAAATCTTATTGGAAAGTCTCAAAAACAATACAGATACATACGAGAAAATATACACAACTACATAGCTATACATATATATGCATATGCAATCACACACACACATATATATATATATATATATATATATCTATACATACACATATTCATCTCCCCCACTTGTATACGTACACATTGTGTATGTGTTTTTCATCTTCTATGGATTAGAAAGACAAAGACTGCAATTAAATGTTCTGGTAGAAAAAGATTAGGATTTGGTGAGTAAGCTTCAGATTATGCTGGGTAGAATCCAAATGAAACAGTACACTGAGGTGGACTTTTCCCTGTACATGAACTTAAAAGAGTATATAGGCTGAGTGAAATTTCCATGAAATCACTGGCTGTAAATCTCATGTAATTTACTGGGAAACCATCAGTTGGAGTGAAAGTTGCCCTATATACCACTGACATAAAAAGGTAGAGTTCTCCCAGCAGAGAGCTTGATGGATTTTGACAGTTACAAGTAGGCATCTTGAATAAAAGCTGGATATGTGTATGCATTTCCTGTTGTAACATACAATGCTGGAAGAGTAACAAACTTTAACCCTATGCACATTCATAAGCTTGTGATACTTGTGTGTGTGCCTGAGAAATGGTGTCTAATACAGGATAAAAGGTTCCTAGTCATGTTCATTGAGATATTTAAGTTGAATAAAAGATTGAATAAAGGTGCTCCCTCTCTAATACGAGAATGCCCTAATAGTATTTACAGTTCCAAAAGTTGCTTATTTTAGGAACATGTCTATGTCTGTGGTTATAGATAAACTTGTCAGTTCTATATATATATATTAAGAAATAATATCTAACCCCACTTAAAAGTGGATGTTCTATTGGAACAGAATGTATTATGACATAGAAATGGAATCACAAATTTCAGCAAAACTAGAAAATAGAAACAGAAAGAATAATTACCATTTACTCGTTGGTAGTAATCTTTGGTTTTGGCTGCTTTTATTTTCTTGGAGGAAGCTGCAGTTTCCTGTGATAAATAGCATTTTCCACTTTCTCCCTTTATTTCAAATGATAAACAATTTTTGTCAGACAAACATTTTTCTGCACAGACATCTGCTGTTACATTTTTCTTACTCCCCAAAGTTTTTCCAGGTATATCCAGAATTGCACCTTTTACTTTCACAAAATAGATCTTAGAAACTGGAATGAAAGGAAGATTGAGACAAATGTAAATAACAATGATTTCTAACATAGAAAAATGACAAAAATTTGAGGTAGAAGTTAATCAATTAAATTGACTCCTACACTTGACTGTTCTTTTTATTTTTTATTTTAATGGGCCTGAAAAGGCAGAGTTGACATTAGCTGGATTTGAACTCAAAAGTATATATGTCCAGAAAAAATACCCAACATAGTTTTTCTGATGCTCTACAGATTCTTTCCATCCATCATTAGCAAGAATAATTATAATTATTGTTGATGTTACCAATATTTGTGATAATAAATTCTTAACTATATATAAATGTTGTTAGTAGTTTATAAGTTGTATGGTATACACCTGGTAGTTTTCTGGTAATGTACATTCACTGGCTAATAAAACAACTAATAACCTGTAGAAAATATCAATGCCAGGTTTAGGATATCCAGTGCAGTTACTTGTAGGTTTGTTGTGTTTTCATCTTTTGGATAGCGATATATATTGACAGGCCCAAGTTGGCTTTTATCTCTCTTGAAGCAGTATGCAAGGGGTAAGAGTTATCACAGTGGTGTTGGTAACTTGTGTGGTGGGGTGTTTCTAAGAATGAGGAGATTGTGGTTATTCATCCATACAGTTAGGTAAACTGTGATTAATAATTTGTCAACGGTTATGCTAATTTGTATCCACTATATTGTGTGAATGGTCATTTACTAGCATGCCAAGAGACATCCCAGTGATGTTGGTACTTGTGTGGCAAATTAAAGATAATATGATCAAATGTAATCTGACTTGGTACATAATAAGATATGCACCACTACAGAATGCCCTTTCCAAAAGATGCAGACTATGCTCCAAAAAATCGGTGCACATTTTGTGGACCAATGAGAAGGTCATTAATAAAATTTCAGAAAGAATAACAAGAAGCTTGCATACTTGTAAATGCACTTCCATAAACACACGGCTATTTGTTTTCCATGCAGAAAGTGATGCGAGTATTTTTCCCCACTTGTTCTTTTAATATAAATATGAATTGAGTGGTGTGAATCAATGATCTGGGTTTGATTCTCAATCTAAGTCAGTCCACTTTACATAGACAATTATTGCCCTTCAGAAAGATGTGAATATCACACAACCTCATAGCTTTCTCTAATTGTGTTTGCCATGTACCTAAATAATAAGTACATGATTAATTAAAATGAGCTTGGATTTTTATTTCTTAAGTAGCAAATCATGACAGAAACAGCAATTCCATAAAGTGTTGATGGCATCCTCCATCCTACACTTGTGAGATTCATATCATCCCTGTCCAACCAGAGCATCTTCGGCTCAATGTGAATGTTTGCATCTGTAATAGACACCTTATCATTGACCATGTATTCTTGACCACATTTGCCACGCCCACCTAAAGGGTCATGCGGCAGTGTTGAACCAGGCATCAGATTATACTTGATTATAAAGAAGATGGGGATGGAGAAGAAGATATTCACTTCTAGGGAAATTGTCGAAAGTGATGTGAGAGTGGATTGGTCCCACAGAGAATAAAACCTAAAGGTCAACGAATATTAATTGATCATGGTAGTCTTTGCTAGTCAGGCTTTTCAATTGGTTTGAGATAAAGATCCAACTTTCAAGCGGAGTTCATCATCATTCTAATTTTTATATTAAACGTATCCATGAATACTAGTTAGAGTATTAGAAGAGATACTTTATGTTATGCATTCAGGCTCTTCATGTTTCCAGTCCAAATCCAGCCCGTGTTAGCTTTACATTTCATTCATGTAAGGGGTGGGTCAACAACACAAAATAGCAGTCAAATATTGGAGGTAATGATACTAACATCTTTCTATAGGAAAGCATTGGCTCTTTTTCCATCAGAAATCAGTATTATTATTTATCTCACTATGATTTAGGATGGTGGAATGGATGACCATTAGAGTATCAGAAGTTTTGGATGATTGTTGAATTCTAGTAAAGAAAAATTAAGTGCATTGTGTTGTGCAGTGTTTCAGAGGATGAAACAAAGTGTGAAAGAAAGCTGAAGTTAGAATTTAAGAGAAAAACTACCTTGGTTAGCTGAGGTAATAACAAGAATGCGGTATTGTCTGGACTTATGGCTGCATAATTAAAAAACTGCTTCATGACTAATGGAATTTGGTGGATGGAAACTATGTAGAAGCCTGCTGGAGACAACACACTTTCTCACTTGCTGCTCTTGTTTGGCAGTTTTAATCTATTACCCAAATTAATACCATTATCTGAGCCCTGGATAGCTTTAATTAAGTTCACTCTGTTGCATGGATTTAGGAAGTTATCTTCTCTGAGGATAACTTTCTCTCTCACTTCAACCAGCCACAAATACCATGGAAATTGTCATGGATTCAGTTATTCTTCTTCTAATAAAGATATTTAATAAAAGAATTAAGCAAAAATACCTAGACAGAGACAGCAAAAGAGAACCTATTTACATTACCTTTACAATTGGATGCAACTGGAGTCCATTTATTGTCATCTTTACACTTTGACTTCAACTGTTGTCCTCCTGGACATGTGTAGGTCACTTCAGATTTATAGGTGGTGTCAGTGTAGGACTTCTTTGCACCAACAACATCTTTTGGAGGTCCACAGTTAATTTTTGTAATAACTGAAAGTGATAATAAAAACTGATATCAACGGTGAATCTATGTCAGGAGGAGGAGGGGGAGAATGAGGAGATAAGGACAAATCTAGAATAAAAGATATTGATTGTATAACAAACTGAAGACATCTGCACACACATACAGACATACATATATCACATGAAAGGAAATGGTTAAGGAGCCTGGTGAAATATCTTGTAAGCTCCATGAAGAAAATGAAACTAGGCTAACAAAATTGGGCTGTGATAGATTTAGAAAACCAGATAATCCATACTTTTTTTTGGTGTCCCTTTCTTCAGCCAATCCCACCTATGTTTCCAGCAACTTCAGTTGTGGCTACATGGAATTGGTTTTGTAGTCCCTTGTTGCATACTGCATCTTCATGTCCTTTTTGTACTTCTTCGTTTGCTTTCCCTTTTTTCTCTGCTTTCAATACATCCTCATTCCTAACTGACACTAACAAAGTTTCCTTACTTTGGGATAGGTATCTCGTTAAGCTCTTGAGTTCGATAGTTATGTAGTCTTCCACACTTATCAGTCCCCTTCTGCTGTTTATTCTCTTTGTGTGTAGGTGATCAGTGTCTGCACATGAATGATGGGCCTCATGCATCATTAGGAACTTTCTTGTCTTTCTCACAAATTTGTCTACGCCAGTGCGGTTCTTTACCTTCTGTCTGCTCTCTTCTTTTGTATCCAACTCTATCTGCAGCAGCCATAGTTGCAGCTTAAGTAATCTTGTTAGTTTCAGAATCTATCCTTTTGGCTTCAGCTACTGGTTTGTGTTGATCAATATACCTCAGTTTGGGGGTTGCTTGATCCTGGCCTTCTCTAATATATCGGCACATCATCCTCAAAATGTCTTGTTGCTCATCATCGTATTCTTGTGATATAGCTCTTCCCATTACTTCTGCTTCATTTGCTGAGAGTGCATTTATATTTACACTTTGCTCTATGTCTTCACTAATGCCATTCATTTCTCTGTCCTCATTGGGCATGTTATCTGCCGGTGAAGTATTATTACTATTTCTACTTTCCTTTTTACCTCTTGAATTTCCATGTCTGTTAACCACACTTTTGTTCTTATTGCACTTGTGTGGTAGGCTAAACATTGCTCACTTATCTTGAAGAGTCCTACTTCATTTTGCTTTCATGCATTGTTGGAATCCCCCTTCTACTGGGTTCACTTCTGATTCAGCATTCAATAACAGTTTGGTTTACCTTTTCATCCCATCTTCTTCTCTGCCTCTGACTTCATATATAAGCAGTCTCTGGATAATGACCAGGCCTCCGCTGCTCAACCACAGGACACCTGCCACTCAAAAGGCTTTCACCTTTATCATTATTATTATTATTATCATCATTATTATTGCTTTACTTCTCAGAATGTAAAATCCCACAGTATCTTATGCTCCTTGTTCTCAGTCACTCCTTCTGGTTCATGTCCATATCATTTCCGTGTTCTGTTCAGGCTGTACTTTTCACATAGCCTCCAATAGAAGAATATAGCCACATTACTGTGCCTCCATTTGTAGTGCTTTTGGGCCAGCCTACTACACTCTCACAATATGTGAGACTTTCATTTCTGCTGCCACACATCTGTTCCTTAATATCTGAGCCATGCTTTCCCATCCATATACTCTGCATCCTCTTTCTACTATTATTATTTCTCTTTATCACAGGTTTTGTTAGAGCTCCTAGATTAAACGATGATGATGATGATATAGCATCAGTATATTCAATTACAAAATGGTTTTTCTTATATATATATATATATATATATATATATATATATCTATATACATACATATAAGTGTATGTATATACATATTTAGATAAATAGAGAGATAGATATGTATATATGTATATGCACACGTACACACATACATGTATATGTAAATACATACAGGTATGCACACAATAAATGAAATAGAAACACTCTACTGACCTGGGTTAACTATGTATATATCCCAATCTCCATCGTTGGGTTTAAGTTCATCATTCAACTGAGTCACATTACTCAGATCACACACCTTAGATTTAGCATTGTACTGATAAGTGTTACATCTTATATATTGTTGACAAGCCTTATCACACTCCTTTAAGGTCTTATCCTTAAGCCGTCCTGAAATAGCGTTACTTGGTATGCTAACCTTTTTCAGCATTACAGGCTCTTCATCTACTGAAACAAAATAGAAAACAAGAAATATATTTCATATACATCTACCCACTCAAGCACACGCACACACATTTCCTAACAATATGTTAAATTTTGTAAAGCATGTGGTGCATAATTTTGTAAATGGCCAATTTATTATAAACAAATAATTGATCTGCAAAAGGACACTCTAATCAGAATGCATATGATTTGTAGAACATCTTCGGACTTATTTGAAACTTTGTCTCTATAGTAAGGCTGCAGATAATACATTTGTACACCTCTCTTTTAATTGTGCGCAGATCCAATCCTGTTTATTTCTGCTCTACACTGCAGCTCAGTCACTTCATCAGTTGTAATTGGTGCTTTGCAGCACACTCCTAATCATAATAAATTTCTCAAACATAATAAAAATATACATCTGTGGAAAAACAACTGAAATAAAGAAAAAAAAAAATAGCAATTAATCTGAATGTAAAACCAAATTAGATGAAAGTTAGGAAACATTTACATTTGTGATTTTGTTTATATATTTATATTATATTACTAGAGTACCCATGACCTGTTGGCTCACTGAGGGAGTGTGAGTTTTCCAGCAATGGAGTTTTGTTTCGTAGGTTTTTTTTTCTTTTCCATGTTATTTCACATGCTTTCAATGAATGTGACATCCAAGAAATTCAAATGCAATCCCAAATTTCAGAAGAAGAGAAGAGGATAATTTCATTAATAAAATACTAAGAATAATTACATTTTACTCGTTGGTAGTAATCTTTGTTCTTGACTTTCTTTATTTTCTTGGAGGAACTTGCAGTTTGCTTTGATAAGAAACATTTTCCATTTTCTGTATTTATTTCAAATGATAAACATTTTTTGTCTGACAAACATTTTTCTGCACAGGCTTTTGCTGTTACTTTTTTTTTCTTCCACAATAATTTCCCTGGTACATCAAGAGCTGCACCTTTTACTTTCACAAAATGGATCTGAGGATCTAGAATTAAAACAAAATTGAAACCAATAAACAATAACACCTACAACAAAATAAATGATATTCCATCATAGAAATTAAGACAAAACTGACGTAGGAATTGATGAATGAAATTTCCTTCTACATTTGATTAGTATCATATTTCATTGGCCCTGGAAGAGTAAAGTTAACATCAGCAGCATTTGAACTCTGAAGCTAATGAACCAGAACAAATGCTACAACACAGTGTGTCTGAGGCTCAAATGATTATGTCAACCTATTACCCTTAACAACAAAAATAATTATAATTATTATTGATGGTAACAATATTAATGATAATGGTTCCTAACACATAATCAAGGCCACACATTGAGCAGTAAATATAAATGAAAATAAATCAACCTCAGAACTTGACTAATACCTGTTTTATCAAACTCAGAATTATAAAAGCTGAAGCACATCTTGTTTGGATTTGAACTGAGAATGTAAAAGGATGTAACTTACCACTTTACTATTTAGCAAAGTTTTGCTTGGAATAGCATCCATCATCATCTAGTGATTTTACTTTTAATGAGATGAAAAAAAGTAAGTGATTACCTTCACAAGGCTTTCTTTTCTGAATTTCACAACCAAAATGTGAACTGTGTTGGTGAAATTTATGTTGGATACTTCTTTTGGCAGTATGAAGTTACTATACTTCTCATGCTCTGCTGTCACTAGTGTTCTTAAAACTAGACACATTTTCATTTCGTCCATCCAATGTTTTTCAAAGATTTGTCTCACTTTCCCTGTTGCCAAGTAATGTTGAGCCAAGTCAGTGCTACGGTGTTCCCAAAGCAACACTTTGCAGACAAATTGAGAGTGCTTCACACTGAATTCTCATGGTGCTTTAGTGACTTTGAAGCAAGGAAAAATAATTTCAAGCTGCTTCGCAACCCATTTGCTGTGAATGTGGAAACTGCACTTGTACAGATTCAAATGGAGCTGATAGAACTGCAGTGTAATGGGACATTAAAAACAAAGTATGACACTGTGGGACCCGTACAGTTCACTTGCTTCATACCCAAAGCAATGCCCCAGCTCCATTTACATGTAGCTTGAACGCTGTTTTGTTTGGAAGCACATATCTGTGCTAACAGCTGTTCTCTGTGATGAAGATGAATAAAACGTCACATAGGAGTCATCTCACAGATGAACACTTGCAATCCATCCCAAGAGTCTCAACAACACAGAACCTTGCCCCAAACATCAATGAACATGTTGCCAAGAAAAGATGCCAAGTATGTAGCTTGGACAGAATTGGGTAAAGAAAATTGAAAGTTTTGATTTATTATTTTAATTTTCACTAAGAAGCACATATTTTATTTATATTTTCTTTTTGTTTTTTTTTGCAACTTATTCTTATTTTAAATTTTTATAATTTTGACAAAAGATATTTTCATGCAGAGTAAAATATTTTAAGTAATTTAAATTAAAGTTAATTTACTTTTGGAATAAAATTATATACCATCTGTTTCAATACATGTTCATGTTCATAAAGTTTTAGTCTGTTCAATAGATGTTTATCATGTTCGGCCTGCGACCTAAAGTGTGCTTTGAGTTTTGGTCCCATGTGTGATTAAGTTTGACACTCCTGCTCTTACCCATCAGCATGTAATATAGAGTAGCTGTGTATCTCCTCTATAGTAAGATACCTATGCTTGTCACTCTATCATACCTTAGCCTTAAATACATGGCACAAATCTACCTCCCACTCTCTCAAATACACTCTCACTCAGCTGAGGGGTCTTTTTGCTTTCCCTTTTTTTAATTTTGTCCTGCAAGTTATTGGTGACCTTACTAGTACCAAGGAAAGGGACCCAGTACACACTCTATAGTGGTTAGTCTGAGGAATGGTATTCAGCCATTGAAACCATGTCAAAGATAACATTGGGCTTAATGCAGCTCTTCAGTTCACTGGACACTATCAAACTGTCCAACCCATGCCAGCATAGAAAACAGGTGCTAAATAATGATGTTAATAATGATAATGTTGTTCATTATGATGATGATGATGATGATGATGATGATGATGATGGGTACTAATTAGAGTATTACAAGAAATGCATTACAATAAGTAATCAGGCTCTTTTGTCCATCAGTTCAAATTAAACCAAGAGCTTTCAATCTTGCGCGGTTGAATAAAACAATGTGCCAGGCAATTAGCAATGGTCATGGTTTTGGCTAAATGCAATCCATTAAAAACTACTGCTTTGTGCCTAAATCAGAAACCATTGTTGTTATTAGTAGTAGTATAATTATAGGTAGTTGACTGAAAGATAACAAGGGCATCAGAAGTCTGTATCAGGGGATTGCTACATTCTAGTAAAGAAAAACTCAGACATTATATTTACAGAGTTCTGGATGATAGCACAAAGTATGGCAAAGAAATTTCCTGTTAGAAGTTAAGAGAAAATCTATCAAAATGTGCTGTAGTATAGCTATGGAAGTAATAAGTTTACTTGTCAAACATAAGGTATAAGGTAGAGTTATTTCTGCATGGTTAAAAATTCACTTCACAGCTAAGACTTGAAGAAGAAATTTGGTGGATGTGAACAATGTGGAAGAGAGTAAGAGAGAAAAAACTGTCCATAGTTCCAGCTCTTGGTTGGTGGACTTAATCCATCATCCAGTTTAATACCATTACCTGGCCTTGAGTGGAATTGACTATGTCCACATTGTTGTAAGCATTTGTGAGATCTCTGGTCTGAGGATAACTAGTTCTCCCCCACCAACAACCACAACCACTGAGGAACTTGCAATGTATTCAGTCAGTCTTCCTATGACAAACACATTTAACACAAAACTAAAACAAAATTGCACAAGAAAGAAGCTACTTATGTTACCGTTACAGGTTTCCACAATTGGAGTCCATTTGTTGTCCTTTTCACATGTTGACTTTAGTTTTTCTCCCTCTGGGCAAGTATAGGTCACTTCAGATTTATAGGTGGTGGTGTCATAGGACTTTGTTGCACCAGCAATGTCTTTTGGATTTCCACAGTCAATGTGTTTAAAAACTGAAATTGAAAACAGAAATTGACATCTATGTTGCATCTATTTTATGTGTGTGCCCTGCTAAATAAGTAGGTGTTGGTTGGAATTCCATATGGTGTACTCAGTGTAAGATATGCACACATCAGAAGTGCAGTGTAATTACAGGTAGTTTAACAGAGAAAATGGTCTTTTTAAGTGTCAGATGTGCAGGAACAATAAACATTAAGAACGCACAGGAATTGGATTTTTCAGGAGACTCCCTAAAAGTTGTAGACAGTGTCTGTTACATGGGTGACCTAATTAGCAGTGAAGGAAGATATTCTGAATGTATAACTGCTTGATTAAAAATTCCTTCATTGGAATTTCAACATCAACAGTAGGGTATGTATGTATATGTGCAGACTTGTATGTTTTGTTTTATGTGTACAATCTCATGCATATAGTTCCATATCTAGACATTCTCATATATACTTAAATGATAAACTTCTGAAAAGTTTTACAAATTTTTACAGTTCCAGTGATGGATTGGATCTGTTGTCTTTGAATCAGCTTTCTCGTTTCTGGTTTTGAGAAGCCTAATTTCCCAAGCTTGGCACCTAGGCAGTGTGTTATATATCCCACACTGTATGTATGTATGAAGGGTTATTCATCAATAATTCTATGAAGGGTTATTCTAGATAACTGTATCCAAATATTTATTTGGGTAATACTGTTCTTATACCCAATATGTACAATTCTCACCACAGCATTTTTGGTGATAAGATATTGATACTCATGCTGAACAGCTTGTTCTTTCAACATGGAAGAGTTACTAGTCTTGGTTTTTTGGTTAAAAATTTGCTCTACAACTGAGGACGAAATTTGGTAGATGAAAGTTACGTGGAAACTTGCTGGGGGAAGAAACTTCCACACTTATCCTATTTGGCTGGCAGACTTAATCCATCATCCAATTTAATACCTGGCCCTTGGGTAGAATAAATGATGTCTACTCTGTTTGATGAGTTCCCTGATCTGAGGACAGCTTCCTTTCTCCCTCCTACCATCCACAATCACTGTGGAAATTGCTATAGAGTGAGCCAGCCCTCCTCTGACTAAGACATTTAGCACAAGGTGAAACAAAATTACATAGACAGAAACCGCAAGAAGGAAGCTATTTGCCTTACCTTCACAAACAGAGTCTACTGAAGTCCATTTTCGGTCCTTTTCACATTTTGACTTCAGTTCTTCTCTGTCTGGACATGTGTAGGTCACTTCAGATCTATAGGTGGTGGAATTGTAGGACATCAATACACCAGCAATGTCTCTTGGTCGTCCACATTTTATTTTGCTGTAAACTGGAATTGAAAACAAAAATTGATATCAATGATGTGTACATGTTAGGAGAAGGGTGACAATAAGGAGATAATAACAATGTTAGAATAAAACATATTGCATGAATCAAATAGAAGAAATTTGCTCACACATAGAAACACGTGTATATTTGTAGTTTTCTACTATTCTTAATTATGTGAAGACTTCCTGTAAGGAAGAAGCTGGTTCCTAGGAACATACAAAGCTCCATTGTTGGAATGGAGATGAAAACAAATTTATATTCTGAACTTTATGAACGTCTTGCATATTTTCACTGTTCCACTTCCAGATTATATTTGTAACATGTGTATTAGCTGGTTGATTTCTTTCTTCTGAAAACTGTAACTCATCTAGAATCTCATGTAGGCATTTATTCACAAGACCAATTGCACCAGTTATGAATGGTATAAATGTGAATTTGTAGTCAGGATAGGTATAAAAGCTGAAGTTTCAAACCAGTTGTTCATAGTTATTCACTTTCGCTTTAATTTTTTGAAGAGATGTTCACGAGTGAGGCAGCTGATGTCTATAACTGTACATGCTTTTTCTTATCCCTCTCAAACAGCACTATCTAGTTTGCTAGAAATTTTGAAGGTAATGTTCCAGCAATTCTCCTTGTATTGATGCTTGTGCATATATTTGATTATAGAGGGATCCTCAGTAGTCATCCAGGAACATTCTTGTTTTCAGATAGCATTATATATTGTGTTAGTTACAACATCATGTCACATTAGGAAATAGTACATTGTTGACATTTTTGGTTAATTGTTGATCAGATTTGTGATGTTTTCCACAGAAATATGACATAATTGACATGTCTTGTTGCACGTTGAGTTTCCAATGGCTTCCCTGCTTCTTTTATTTATTGGGTATTTTGTATCAATCACCTTCTCTTGGCTTCGAAGTGTGATGTTATTTAGCATTGATCAACTTAGAGAAAGCCTTAATCATGGTCACATGCTCTTTGATTTTATAGTCACTAAGCAAGCTAAGAGATGAATGTCTTATGAGGGCCATACAGCCTTTGGATAGAGGTGTATTCAGTACATATAGCAAACAAATAAGCTTTGAAGTGTGACATTATGTAGTGGTCATGAGTCCAAGAAGGCTGCATTTCATGTCAATATTTCTGTCTTCTTTAAGTCTTCAAGAAATACACACAAGCATAGCCTTTTTTTTTTTTGGTGTGCTGTGTGCTTCACATCTGGGACTTCTTTGAAGTATGTTAGTCAGATTCTTTTGGGTTATGAAGAGATTGCTTCTTGCAGAGATCACTGCTGAGATACATGATACTGTTCTCTTTGCTTTTCAGTACTAGGTTTATGTATTTATTCTTGTTGCTTTTGTTTCCCAGGTGCTGTCTGAGAGAAACTATTCAATATATGACATTCAAAGGTTCTCAGTGAAATTTGCATTGCTGAGGAATTCTAAATGGATAGTAAAGTCAATAACAAAAAACAAAACAAAACAAAGAAAGCAAGTTTAAAAAAGCACTGAATGTTTTGGTGTAAGGTGGAACTGAAATAATGGATAGAGTGGGTGTGGTTAAGGGTCAAAGAGTAGGAAGAAAAGGAGAAAGAAAAGGAATGGAAAGAGAAAAGAAAAAATTGGTGTCATTCTGGAGAATAAGGGGGTATGTATTCAGGCATTAAAAGTCTTTTTAAAAAATGTTAAGTATAGATTGCAGTGGACTTCTAGTGTGTTGTCTTCCAATTTATATAAGTAAATAGTTTGTTACATAATACTTACGTAATGAACTTCAGCTAGTTAAGAAATGTATGTAGCTTACATATTACCTATCCCACTCTTTTAAATTTGGGATTATGTTACACACACATAAACTGAATCCAGTACCCATTTTTAAATCTGGTTCTTACTCTGTTGGGCTCCCTTGGTCAAACTGCCATATCAATAATAATAATGAACAAATGCAGTTAAATACAGCACATTTCCAAAGTAGAAAAACTCATATGTGTATTTATTTCATAACACACTTGATATTTGCATCAGTACTCAACGTGGAATTTGATGCTAACAAGCTACAGGATGCTAACAAGCTACAGGATTCCTTTAAACTGATCTACATCTGTATGTGTGTTTTATAAACAAACTGTCACACACATGCATACAGATACGTGAAATAAATGAATTACACTCCACTGACCTGGGTTCATGATATGTATATCCCATCCATCTTTGTTGGGTTTAAGGTCATAAGTCAGGTGAGTCTCATTAGATGGATTACAGAATTTTTTTTTTTCATGATACTCATAAGATTTACATCCTGGAATTTGAAGACAAGCACGATCACACTCCTTTAAACTGATTCCTTTAATCCGATCAGGTGAATCATGCCCTGGTATGGCAGTTCTTTTAAATGTAAAAACATCATCATCGGCTAGATAAAGAAGAAATGAAAGAAAGACATTTTATATTCACACACATATTAAATATTATATAACATCTGTTGCATAATTTGTTTTAAATGGTTATCATCATCATAAACATTTTACATTCGTTTTCCATGCAGGCATGGGTTGGACATGCCTGTATTATAAACAAATAATTGATGCACAAAATGACAATTAAGTCAGAATTAATGTGAATGTAGAACATCTTGAGGCTCATTTGAAACATTGTTTCAAAATTTAAGTTGCATGTAATCCATTTGTGCCTTATTTTCTAATGGTGTGCTTTTGTCGAATCTAAACATAGTTCAAAAGATGATCCTTTAATCTTAAGCAAAAGCACACCATCAGAAGAGGGGTGTACAAATGTATTATCTACATTACTTAGGTCACAAAGTTAGCAGCGGAGGAAGTAGTTTTGAATGCATAGTTGCAAGAAAAAGATTGGACTGGGCAAAATTCTGAGAGTTACTACCTCTGTTAGTAACACAAGGCCTCTTCCTCAGTGGGAAAGATAGATTGTATGGTGCCTGTGTATGAACAGCTATGTTACATGGCAGTGAGACATGGGCTGTGACATCTGAGAATGCGTGAAAGCTTGAAAGAAATGAAGCCAGCATGCTCTGCAGGATGGGTAACGTTAGTGTTCATGTACAACAGAGTGCAAGTGATCTGAGAGAAAAGTTGGGTATACAAGGCATCAGATGTGTACAAGAGAGAGGGCTGCACTGGTATGTTTATGTGATGCATATGGATGAGTACAGCTGCATCAAGACGAACTGATTTCTAAATGTGAAGGGAGCATGTTTGGTAGGTGGAAATACAGCTCACAGAGCAGAGCAGGTCCTAGTGATTGGGTCCCCGCACAATGTTCAGCACCTGCACCATTTCGTTGGTTGATATAGATGTTTTGTAAAACTCCTAATAATAATGCAGGTCTGTGACTAAAAAATCACTTCACATTTCTTCTTTCTTACAGCCTTCAACTATGGAGGTGGAGAATGCTAATTTTTTATTGACTTCTTACTAAATCCAATTCCAGCTAACACCTTGTAATACTGCAAGATGTGTCTAAAATACCTATTTTTGAAATGATTGAAAACATATTGCAGAAAAGTGTTCAAGATAAACAAATGCTCTATGAGAATGACTTAATAGTATTTATAGTTCCCAAAATTTCTTATTTCACGAATGTGTTTATGTTTGTCCCTAGAGATAAATCTATCAATGTCTTTACAGAAATGGTTTTCTATAAACTACAAAGTACAAATGGATCACAAATTTCAGAAAATGAGGTAAAGAGAAACACAAAGAATAATTACGATCTACTCGTTGGTAGTAATCTCTGTTGGCTTCTTTTATTTTCTTGTTGGAAGCTGCAGTTGCCTTCGATAAGTAACATCTTCCACTTCCTTTAGTTATTTCAAATGATAAACAATTTGTGTCAGATGAACATTTTTCTACACAGGCTTCTGCTGTTACATTTTTCTTTCTCCACAAAGTTTTTCCAGGTACATCCAACATTGCACTTTTTACTTTCAAAAATTTGCTCTTAGTAACTGGAATTAAAGTAAGATTGAGATAAATGTAAACAACAAAAACAACATCAATAATTTCTAATGAAGAAAAATGAACAAAAACTTGGGCAATGTAATCTATAGAAGATTAACTGAGGGGAAGATCATTGATATTCTCAGGGATATTCTGGGGTTTGATGAGAATAAGGTAGGAAGTTTGTTTCAAAAAACTTCTTGACCATGGAATACTATGGGAAACTTTCTGGAGCCCTTGGTAGTGTTATCAAATTGGTCTATGAAACCAAAATAAAATGTAGTCATAGAAGTTCTAACAGGCAGTGCTGTTCAAGATGTTCACAGTAGAACAAATTAATTTTATATGCACTTGTTCAGTGTCCAGGCATTATTGACTCGTAAATTCATGTCAAACAGCAGATATCATGTGTGAGACAGATCCAGCTGTCATTCAAGTCCATCATTATGATTGCCTCACATCCTCCTTTAACCAAGCAGAAAAGTTCCTTTTCCTCTGTCTGCTAGCTATAGCAAAAGAAGTTAGGTGATGGATGTGGTTCAAGGGTCTGACAATGGGGACTTTCTTCTTTAGTCAATCCCTAATCTGTATTTTTAAAGTTTCACTTGTAAAGAAGATGAGGGTGGATGGGAAGATATTCTCCTCAAAGAAAATTATTGAAAGTGACTTGAGGGTGAATGGGTCCCACAGTGCATAAAACCTGTTGGTCAAAGAATATTAAATGGAGAGGGCACTTCTTGGAGTTCATGGTGGTCTTTGACAGTGGGTTTCTTCAATTAGTTTTAGATAAAGATTCTTCAACACTCTAGAAAATCACATCATCATTCTCATTTTTATATTAAATATATACATGTATACTAATTAAAGCTTTGGAAGAGATTTTTTTATGGAATGTATTCAGCATTTTCATGTTTGCAGTTGAAATCCAGCCGATGCTAACTTTACCTTTCATTCTTGTAAGGGGGTGGGTCAACAACACAAAACAGCAGCCAAGCATTGGATGTAAGGATAATGACTAGCATTTTTCTATAGAAAAGTACTGACTCTTTTGCCATCAGAAACCACTTTTATTATTTGTCTCATTACGATTTAGGATGGTGGAATGGATGTCTTGCATGATTGTTGAATTCTAGTAAATAAAAATTCAGTGCATTGTATTGTACAGTGTTTCAGAGGATGAAATAAAGATTGGATGAGAAAAGTTAAATTAAAAATTAAGAGAAAAACTCCAAAACTGAGCTGAGGTATATTCCTGGAAGTAATAAGTGTACTTAAGAATGTCATATTCTGTAGACTTGTGGCTGTGTTGCTAAAATTCTGATTCACAACTAAACATTGTAGATGAAGTTTAGTGGATAGAGACTAGCAGAAGCCTGAAGGAGAGAACGCTCTTCGTTACTTTCTGTTCTTTGGTGAAGACTTAACTCATCAACCAAATTATTACCATTACCTGGCTCTTAAATATCTTTAATGAAATAAATTGTGTTGCAAGCATTTAGGAAAATCTCTGGTCTGAGGATAACTAGCTCTCACCCTCCTACCGATCACAAACACAAAGGAAATTGTCACGGACAAAGTCAGACTTCCTCTGACATAAACTTGGAACTTAAAGCTAAAACAAAATTACCGAGACAGAGTCAAAAAGAAACACCCTATTTACATTACCTTTACAAGATACTACTGGAGCCCATTTCCTGTTCTCTTTACATGTTGCTTTTAATATTCCTCCTTTTTGACAAGTATAGATCACTTCAGATTTATAGGTAGTAGTGTTGTAGGATTTAGATGCACCAACAACATCTTTTGGTGGTCCACAGTTAATTTTTGTGATAACTGTAATTGATAAAAGAAAGTGATGTCAATTGTGAGTATATGTTAGAAAGAAGGGGAGAATGAGGAGATAATTACATATTTAGAATAAAAGATATTAACTAAAATAAAATGAATCATTTTCATACACACAGCATAGTAAACTGGTTATGATACACAGGGCAAATGTAGGAGAAATTATGATAAACACAATTTTATATCATTTTTTCCCCTTGTACACTTAACTATTGTGGTTACTTAAATTGAATGTTCCAAGCACAACTGGATGCCAAACCACAAACAGATCATCAAGGGAAAATTTCATTGCATTATATTAGAGATCAAACGTGTGAAGTTGTACAGTTGTTAGAAGTATGCTGAGAGAAGTAGATAGAGAGCAAATGCCTGAAAAAAAAAACAGACAGAAAGGAGAGGAGTAAAAAAAAAAAAGAGGCCTGTAATCAATGAAAAGAGAAAGGAATAACTAAAATGGACAACAATAAATAGGAAAAAATGTAAAATATATAAATATAAAATAATAAAATAAGTTATAAATCTTAGAGCTAGAGAGAGATATATAGAGAGAAGCAAAGTGAAAAAGAAACAGGCAACGGCAGGGTAGGTGTGGGGTGAGAAAGCAGAGGTATGGTCCACAGAATGTACTCTGACAAGGGCTGTATGGATAGTGGTGAGGGGATATCTATGAAGGATGAAGTGGAAAGCTATGAGTGGAGCTAATTGGGAGAAAGGGATGGAGAGCTTGGTGTGGATAGGGTGGGAGGAGAAGTTAAGCTATGAGTGTGAGTCGGTGTGTTTGTAGTGGATAGAGGTAGTGAGAGCAGAGTGGTGTATGTTGATTGAAATGTTGAGAAATGCAACGGAAGTGTTGGAAATTGTGCAGGAGAATTTGAGGGCAGGATGGAAGGATTAGACAAAAGAGAAGAAAGAGTCTAGTTGTTTGCAGGAGTGTGAGGTTGCACTGATACAGTCATCAATATAGTAACCATATAGTTCGGGAGTGGGACCAGTGAATTGTGAGAATATTTGGGCCTCAGTATAACCAACAAATAGGTTCGCATAGATAGGGCCCATTCTCATTCCCATGGCCACTCCCAAGAACTGTTAATAAAAATACCCCATGAATGAGAAGCAGTTGAGGGAGAGAACAAGTTCAGCCAGACAAAGAAGTGTGGAGGTGTCAGGTTGGGGGTTAGGTCGAAGGTCTAGGAAGTGTTTGATTATACAAAGTCCTTCGTTATGTGAAATCCCTGTATATAAACCCTTGATATCATGATCATCCTTTAACATCTGCCTTGCATACACACATACATATGTGTGTATATAAATGCACACAGGCATGCATGCAACAAATAAGGTGGAAACATTCTACTAACCTGGGTTAACTATGTATATGTCCCAGCTTCCATTGTTGGGTTTAAGTTCATCACTCAACTGAGTCACATTACTCAGATCACACATCTTCTCTTGCTCATTGTACTGATAAGAGTTACATCCTGCATATTGACTGCAAGCTTCGTCACACTCCTTTAATTTCATATCCTGAAGCTCTTCTATCTTAGTTTTCTTTGGTATGCTAACTTTTTTCATCATGAAAGGCTTGTCATCAACTGGAAGGGAAGAAAAACACAAGAAATATATTTTATAGTCATCCACCAACTTAATCCCAAATACACATCACATGCATCACACACATATATTGAATATTGAAAAGCATGTGGTGCATGATTTTTTAATTTGATGTTCTATTAATAAACTAGTAACTGATCTACAAAATGATATCTTAATCAGACTTCATCTATGTTATAGAACATTTTTCTAACTTCTTTTAAAAGCTTGTCTCAATACATAGGGTGCAGACAATATATTTGTACACATCTCCTCTCATGGTGTATATTTGTAGGGTTGACAATACCTTAAACATATCATGTGCTAGCTATGGCCATTCAGTCTTAAAGAAAAACAGATCATCAGAAGACAGATGTACAAATGGATTACCTCCAACTGAAACATACAGGTGAGCTTTTACATATGTGTCCTGGTGCACAAGAATACGTATTCATTCTTAGAAATGTATCTTATGCTGAAAGATGATAATAATAATAATGGGAGATGTTTGATCAGTTGTCAGGATTTTGTTGAAGTAGAGGAAAACAACTCTTGGGGTGGTATGTAAAAAATGCAATAAAACCATTGCTGAAATATGTGAAGTTTGGCATCATCAAAAGTGATAATAGTGTAAAGGAAGAAACATAAAGAGGAAAAGAATACAAAAAAAAAAGAAGAAAATGAAATAGCATGGGGCAAAATGTATAGTCAGTTTGCAAAATATACAAATTCCTCGAAGACAGTTACAGAAGACCAGTTGTTCTGGATGTGGAGGAGTGACCAGAAGATAGAAACCAAAGCACTCATATGCATGGCACTAGAACAAGCATTGAGGACAAACAATGTGAAGTACAGAACTGACAACACAACTGAAAGTGACAAATGCAGAATGTGTAGTGAGAGGGTTAAACAATACGGTGCATTGTTAGTGAAAGCCTGAAATTAGCCCAATGCAAATACAAAGGACATAACTATGTGGCAAGAATGATACATTGGGAGCTTTGTGGAAATTATGGCCCATAAAGACCAAAAACGTGGTATGACCAAATACCAGAAAGATTCACTGAGAATGAAGGTTGCAAAATCTTGTTCAAGGTGAATAAAAGTTGTATGAGAATATCTTAACAGTATTTACATTTCTTAATATTGCTTATTTCTAGAATGTGTGTATATCTGGCCTTATAGGTAAACCTGTTAATGTCTTTACAGAAATTGGGGTCTATATGGTTTGAAAGTACAAATGGAATCACAAATTTCAGAAATAATGGAAAAGAGAATTCCAATAATAAAATACAAAGAATAATTACGCTTTAATCGATGGTAGTAATCTTTGTCTTTGTCTGCCTTTAATTTCTTGGAGGTAGCTGCAGATTTCTCTGATAAGTAACATTTTCTATTTTTTTTATTTATTTCAAATGATAAACAGCTTTCATCAGACAGACATTTTTCTGCACATTCATCTGCTGTTACATCTTCCTTATCCAACAATGTTTTCCCAGGTACATCCAGAGCAGCATCTTTTATTTTCACAAAATGGAGCTGAGGATCTAAAGTTAAAGCAAAATTTAGGCTAATGAAAAATAACAACAATTACAATAATTTCTAACATAAAAAGTAAGCCAAATCTTTAGGTAAGTACTGGTCAATTAAATTAGTCCCTACACTTGACTGATGTCTTATTTTATTAACTTAAAATGGGCAAAGTTCACATCAACGAGATTTAAACTAAGAAATAAAATTGCCAGAACAAATACCACAACATATTTTGTCTGATGCTTGAATGATTCTGTCAATACATTACCCTTATTATCAAGAATAATCATAATCATTGTTGAAGTCTCCAATATTAATGATAATGGTTCCTAACTTAAACACAAGGCTACAGATCCTGCAGGGAGGATACACAAAAAATTATCAACCTCTGTTCTTGAATAGTGCTTGTTTAATCAATCTCAGAAGTATGAAAAGTGAAGTACATCTTGGTGGGATTTGAGCCTAGAATGTAAAAGTACATAACTAAATATGGCTAGTCGCTCTACTGATTTTATAGTGTTTTGTCTTGGAAAACTAAAATGATTTGACTATCATCTTCATCTAGTAAATAAATATGAATATGTAGTAAATATGAATATGTAGTAAATTCACCAAACTTAAACTTTCAGTGATAGGAAGAAAAAGGCAATTCATATTTATAAGGTTGTCTCTTCTGAATTTATTTATTAGACTATCCATTTTAATGATCAATCACGGTAAAATTACAGTTGATCACAATATCTTTATTTTACTATTTGTTTTCCATAGAGGAAGTAACTCTGAGTATTTTTCCATAGTTGTTCTTTTAGTATAAATTTGGATTGAGTGGTGTGAGTCAATGATCAGTTCATGTTACATAGACATTTAGTGCCCTTGAGAAAGACATGAATATCACAATCTCTTTCTCTAATTATGTTTAGTCATGAACAAAAGAATACATAATTGATTACAATTCGAAAATATTTATATGTTTTAATAAGCTATCCATGGCAGAAACCATTTAGCCATGAATTTCTCAGGTCATCTTCTCTCCTAAATATGTGAGATTAAAGTGGTTCTTGCCCAGCCTCAGCAACTCTGGGTTAATATGAATGTTTCCTACTGTAACATATATATTAACATTGTGGATGAAAATTAATGGATGGAAACATTTTGGAAGCTAACTGGTGATAAGTCTCTAGACTTCAATTTCTTGGTCAGCAAACTTAATCCATCACTCAATTTAATAGTATTATCAGGCTCTATGGTAATATCAATGGAATCCACTACATTGCAAGTATTTGGAGAAGTCTCTGGTCTGAAGATAACTTCCCTCTCCTTCTCACCAGCTGCAAACACTGGAAATAATAATGGAATCAGCCAGTCTTCTTTTGGTGAAGACATTTAACACAATAATTTAAGAAAATTACTTAAAGAGAGACAACAGGAGAGAAGCTATTTATGTTACCTTTACAAGAAGACGTTACTGGAGTCCATTTGTTGTCTTTTTGACATATTGACTTTAGTTGTACTCCATCTGAGCAAGTATAGAGTACTTCAGATTTATATGCAGTGGTTTTGTAGGACTTTGATGTACCAACAATATCTTTGGGAAGCCCGCAGTTAATATTTGCGAAAGCTGAAATTGAAAAGAGAAATTGATATCATTTGTGAGTATGTGTCAGGAAGAGGGTGAAAATGAGGAGATAATGACACATTTAAGACAAAAGATATTGAGTGAACCGAATTGAAGTAATTTGCACATAGATACAAATACAAATACACACACACACACACACACACACACACACACACACACACACACTCACTCTCTCTCTCTCTCTCTCAACACATGATGGTAAAATCCAGTCAAATTCTTTTTTGATCATTCTGTGATAACACCGCTTAGCTAACTGGATTAATCTGATTAATTGGTAATCAGAGTGAACTGTGTAATCTTCATCGTCATTTAACGTCCATTGTCCATGCTGGTATGGGTTGGATGGTTTTACCAGGGCTGGCAAGCTGGGAGGCTGTACCAGTCTTATTTGGCTTTTTATGTGCCACAAGCAGGGATGCCAGTTACGTGACACCAGCATCATCCATAGCTATGATATCACTTGGCTTAACAACTCTTCTCAAGCATAGAGGGAGAAATGTAAATAGTGTATTTAAATAGATGGAGTGCCAAAAATTTTAAATAAGTAAAGTAATGTTGTAGGGAGAACGTACAAATACCTTAAAGACAAAGATATTTACCTGCAAGAAGTAGTAATCCAAATGTTTTTAAATCAGATCCCAATACTGGATGTTCAAGAACCAAATGAAGGGCAGATTTTCAATCCTGGGATCATTCTGATTCCAAAAGGTATAATATGTCTTTGTAGAGCAAATGTAGACTGAGATACAAGGGTCCCAGACAGACAAAATTTTGCTTTTACTATAATAGATATTTAATATATTTAATCTGTCTAATTTGTTTATTTACATAATTGCCTCTATATAAATATATAATTGCCTCTATATATATATTGCACAAACACATGTATGTATGTGTAAATAATACACACAAACACGCAGTTACATGCAAGTACATGCATAATAAAATAAAATGAAAACACTCTACTGACCTGGGTTAATGACGTAAATATCCCAATCCTTTTGATCTGGTTGAAGGTCATGAGTCAAGTGAGTTGCATTACTTTGATCACAGAACTTAGCTTTCTTATCATACTCATAAGAATTACATCCTGGAGTTTGATGACAAGCATGGTCACACTCCTTTAAGGTCATATTTTCCTGCCGTTTAAATGCATCTTCTCTTGGTATGGAAGTTCTTTTAAATTTTAAAATATCTTTATTGGCTAGATAAAAAAAGAAAGTAAATGAGAATTACATTTCATAATCCCATACACACACACATTAAACATTATATAGCATCTGGTGCATAATTTAATTTAAATGGACAATTTATTATAAACAAATAATTGATCCACAAAATGACAACTTGGAATTCATGTGAGTTTTAGCCCATCTTCATACTCATTTGAAACCTTCTTTCAAAATGTGTGTATCATTTGTATATCTTTTTCTAATTGATTAATTTAGTATTGTCTAAGTGCTGATCAACAGGTGTTTAGCCAATGTGTCAAGTGTTGTTAGAACCATTTAATCTTAAAGAAAAGCACACCAACAGAAGAAGGGTGTACATATAATTTATGTACAACTTAAACAATGAGGTGAGCTTCCAAGTATGTCTTATGATATAATACACTGCGTATGCATTTTGAGAAGAGTGATTATGCAGAGAAATGCTGTAACTTAGCAGTTTAGTAAAAGAGACTGATAGAATAAGTACTTGGCTTCAAAAAATAAATCTTAGAGTTGATTTGTTCAACTAAAATACTTCAAGGTGTTGCCTCAACAATCAAATGACTGAAACAGCTAAAAGATAGAAGATAAAAGATTTGTGGCTAAATTGGAGATTTTTTCAGTAATACTTGCTAGTGAATTTGATATTATAGCTTGGAAGTAGAAGATGAAATTCCCATGAAGTCTTCTGTTCTACTTCTTAAGTTTTTCATGGAGTATTCTTTGTGTAATGTCTGACTTAAAGTCTAAAGTAACATCTACCGAAGTAGTTACCATGAGAGATAGTCATACTGGAATTTTGGTGCAAAATGCACTCTTGTTTATATCGCTAGTGGCGAGATAAATCCTTGTTATGTTCAGCACCGAAATCACTGGATCATGTAATTTCAACCTTCTTTGATCTTGTCAATGTTGGACACTTGACTGCTACAGGTAGCTGCAATTCATCTCTTCACCAGCAATATATAGAATCACAGTGTGAGAACATGTGCTGGTGTCATGATTAGCCAGTTAGCTTGTTGAAAAATACATATTAGTGACAGAGGCAGTATTAATATCAAGATATAATATTTATCCCCACTTAAAAGTAGATATTCTATAAGAGAAAACTGCATCACAAAGTAGAAATGGAATCACAAATTTCAAAATTAGTGGAAAAGAAAAACACAAAGAATAATTACGATTTACTCGTTGGTAGTAATCTCTGCTTTTGGCTGCTTTTATTTTCTTGGAAAAAGCTGCAGATTCCTTTGATAAATAACATTTTCCAGTTTCTTCAGTTATTTCAAATGATAAACAATTTTTGTCAGACAAACATCTTTCTGCACAAACATCTGCTGTTACACTTTTATTACTCGCCAAAGTTTTCCCAGGTACATCCAGAACTGCACCTTTTACTTTCACAAAATGGATCTTAGAAACTGGAATTAAAATAAGATTTAGACAATTGTAAACACCAAAAACAAAAATTTCTAACATAAAAAAAGGACAAAAATTTGAGGTCGGAAGTGACTGATTAAAGTGGGTCTTACACTTGACTGGTATTTTATTTTATTGGCCATGGAAAAGAGCCAGAAATGTTTTGTCTGATGTTCTGATGATTTTCTCAATCCATCACCAGCATAAATAATTATTGTTGATGCTACCCAATCTGCTTCATGACTAAGGATTGGGAATGAAATTTAATGAATGGAAACTATGCTGAAGCCTGCTGGAGAGAACACACTTCCTCACTTGATGTTCTTGGATGGTAAACTTAATCCATCACTCAAATTAATACCATTACCTCATCCATGGATAGCTTATGCAAGTCTGCTCAGTTGCATGAATTTGGAAAGTTTTCTGGTCTGAGGATAGCTCTCGCTCTCCCTTCAACCAGCCACAAATTCCATAGAAATTGTCATGGATACAGACATTCTTCTTCTGACAAAGATATTTAATAAAAATTTAAACAAAAATACATAGACAGAGACAACAAGAGAGAACCTATTTACATTACCTTCACAATTGGATGCAACTGGAGTCCATTTATTGTCATCTTTACACTTTGACTTCAACTGTTGTCCTCCTGGACATGTGTAGGTCACTTCAGATTTATAGGTGGTGTCAGTGTAGGACTTCTTTGCACCAACAACATCCTTTGGAGGTCCACAGTTAACTTTTGTAACAACTGGAAGTGATAAGAGAAACTGATATCAATAGTGAATCTATGGCAGGAGGAGGAGGGGGAGAATGAGGAGATAAGGACAAGTCTAGAATAAAAGATATTGACTGTATAACAAACTGAAGACATTTGCACACGCATACAGACATACAGATATCACATGAAAGGAAGTGATCCTTAAGGATCCTGGTGAAAAGCTTAGTCACCAAGGAAAATTGGTATATACAACAGTTACAGAGCATAACAGAAAAGGTACAAAGATGATGGATATTCACATAATTTATTCCAGCTAGCTTATGCATGTTTCTGATGAGGTTGTAGAATCATAGTTCCCAAATACAATTATCACATTTATTAATCAATCCCATAATCTTCTCCAGAGCTAGACCATTCTGTCTGCATTGTTAGTGGCTGTTGTCAATGGTATCATTGTTACCATTCTTAGCATTATCATTAGTTATGATACTATTGCTATTTCTGTTAGAGTTGCTTCCATTGCCATTAATATATATATATATATATATATATATATATATATATATATATACACACACACAGGGGTTGGACAAAATAATGGAAACACCTAGCATCATAATTTTAAAATATCTATAAAACAGTCAAAAGCTTGTTTATTTTTGTTTTTTTATTTATTATTAGTGTTGCTTAATATGTTTTGCTAAAATTGCTGTTTCTTTTCAGATATCATCAGAAAAAGGTAATTAAAATTCATTAAAATGACAGATCTATTGGACTTTCAAAGAGGTCAAATTGTTGGTGCTCATATGGCAGGCACTAGCGTAATGGAAACATTAAGGAGTCGATATCCTCCATCATCATCACTACAGGAACTGGAGACTGTTTTAGCTGATGAATGGACAAAAATTCCTTTGGAAACAATTCAAACTTTGTACGAGTCCATACCTCATAGAATTCCAGCTGTAATTACTGCCAAAGGCGGTCCTACTCCATATTAAAATAAATTTGTTTGAAATTTTAAGATGTTTTCATTATTTTGACCAACCCTTATATATGTGTACACACACACGTATATATATATATATATATATATATATATATATATATATATATATATATAAATTGTAAATCCCAAAAATAACAACAAAACTACAAAGGATTCCGCGGTACATGTGTTTCAAGCTTTATATATATATATATATATATATATATATATATATATATATATATATATATATATCACATATTAATTTTTTCAAGTTTATCACACAGTCACTTATTTCTCTAATTTTGTCACAGATTGGCTGACCGAAAACTCTTTCCTTGTAGAATCACTAAGTGCAAGTGTATCCATCCATCTGAACACACTTCTCTCCAACAACAATGTAGTACAGTTGCTGTACTACTTGGCAAAACTAGTCTAAGCATATGTATCCTATCATACATTCTAACTATTTTGATCACTTTATCCATTTAGTTTTCATCTAGAAATATGCTTACACCATTTAGCCTACCACCATTATCTACCCAGAATATTTTACACTTACGTTCTTTGCCTGAGATGAACCTGGCTGAAGTTCCCTCCACCTTACTTCTTGAATGCACCACACATCTGCATGTCTCTGTTCTTGCATTTAGACAAGTTTACTACTAGACCCAACTTTCAATGTGCCTACATTGACTGTGTTAACTCTATGGATGTGGAATGCATGACAAGAGGGAACAGGTGGTTAGTGAACAGCATTCAGCATCTGAATATGTTTGTATGGATGTTGCCAACAGGTAAACCATATCAGTTTGTCCCCCTGCATCTACCAGAAGAGGGTGTAGTAGACAACCATTGTTTATGAAATATAAATAATACTGATTAATTAGTCAACTGGAGTCACATTCCTGAGGTGAGAATGCTAGCTATGCCTTTTATATTGCAATACTGTTGTTAATAAAATGTTGGTGTGAGTGGAAGGGTGGTGAGGAAAGAAAAAGTTTTCTGATACAAGTTTCCCAAGGAGGAGGAGAAGGAAGAAGAAAAAAAGAGGAGGAGGACGAGAAAAAAAAATAAGAAGAAGAAGAAAGTATCTGATACAGAAGGAAGAAATGGGTGGGTGCACTGTGAACAAACAAGCTGCATGACTGGAATGAGGGGGAAATATACTAAGGACATGATGTATAAATTTTCAACAGACTGAACATGAAGCATATTTAGGACAGAGGCAGATATGTATACACACACATATGTATGATAATACACACAGGCATGCACAAAATAAATAAAATGGAAACACTCTACTGACCTGGGTTAGTTAAGAATATATCCCAACTTCCATCGTTGGGTTTAAGTTCATCATTCAACTGAGTCACATTACTCAGATCACACAACTTAGCTTCAGCATTGTACTGATAAGAGTTACATCCTGTATATTGTTGACAAGAATTTTTACACTTCTTTAAGGTCTTATCCTTAAGCCGTCCTAAAGTAGCCTTACTTGGTACGCTAACCTTTTTCAACATAACAGGCCCTTCATCAGCTGAAACAAAATAGAAAACAAGAAATATATTTCATATGCATCTACCCACTCAAGGACACATACATACACATTTCCTAGCATATGTTAAATATTGTAAAGCATGTGGTGCATAATTTTGTAAATGGTCAATTTATCATAAACAAATAAATAAATTTTCAGAATGCATATGATTTGTAGAACATCTTCAGACTTATTTGAAACCTTGTCTCCATAGTTATGCTGCAGATAATATATTTGTACACCTCTCTTTTAATTGTGTGCAGATCCAATCCTGTTTATTTCTGCTCTGTATGACAGCTCTGCCACTTTATCAGTTGTAATTAGTGCTTTGCAGCACACTCCTAATCATAATGAATTCCTCAAACAATAAAAAATTATATTTGTGGGAAAATGATAGGAAGGGTATCTTGCTATATTAACTATGAGAAAATATAGGAAATGCACTACATAGCGTGGTATTACTTTTTCTATTATTCTGTATATTAGATTATGTAGCACAGCTACTAGAAGTGAGACATTGTGCTGTAAAAGTACTGTCAAAGCCATGTCAACATGGAGAGGTAAAGAAAATCCACAATCACTGCTTCTACCACTGCCACCACCACTACTACAACTATGTGGGTTTAAGAAAGAGAACAGGAATTTCCTTTCTGATATGCACATATGCATGCATGCATGCACACAACATACAATTGAAAACATACATAAAAGTTTTCAAGGTGAACAAATGCTGTATGACAATGTCTTTTTAGAATTTTTTCAATTCTTAATATTTTTTTTTCTTTTACAGATGAACCTTCAATGTCTTTACAGAAATAGTTGTCCGTAAGTAATCTAGAAATTCAAATGGAATCACAAATTTCAGAAGAAGAGGAGAGGATAATTCTTATAATAAAATACTAAGAATTGTAGTGAAGTCATTTTTGAGAATTTTCAGCATGCATGCGCGGGTCAGAATCTTCTGGAAGGCCTACAGAAGTTCCCTCAAGAGCATGTGCTTAAAACTTGCGAAAAAATTTCATCGCGTTTCTCGCTAGCGTTTTTGACTCGAGGTTCAGCCGTTGAACATTGCAGACGTGTTTTCACTAGCAATTCACCTATGCTCTTGTCCCAGACGCATGGAACTTGACCAGCTCTGTTTGCTGCTGGAGTTTCTGTGAGATTGTTTCTCACAGGTGTTTGATCAACTCTAGTTTTGCTGTTTAATTACCAACTCATAAATTCGAGATGTTTCAAGTTATATATTTCAATTGTTGTTGACTGTCCTAATGAACATTTGTTACATGTTCATGATAAAAGTCTATTTTGAATGTACCAAAATATATACCAAACAGAAGAGTGTTGTGTGTGTAACGTTCTATTGATGATTGACTAAATTGTACATATTGTACATATTGTACATAAACAATAAAGAGTATCATTATTGTTTGGACGCTTTTCTTAATTCAAAACAAATTGATGTAAGGAAATTATGTAGCACCCACTCAGTGCAAGAATACACAAGCAGAATATACTACAGAATAATTACATTTTACTCGTTGGTAGTAATCTTTGTTCTTGACTTTCTTTATTTTCTTGGAGGAACTTGCAGTTTGCTTTGATAAGAAACATTTTCCATTTTCTTTATTTATTTCAAATGATAAACATTTTTTGTCTGACAAACATTTTTCTGCACAGGCTTTTGCTGTTACATTTTTTTTCTTCCACAATAATTTCCCTGGCACATCCAGAGCTGCACCTTTTACTTTCACAAAATGGATCTGAGGATCTAGAATTAAAACAAAATTGAAACCAATAAACAATAACATCAACAACAACTATAATAATTTACCATCATAAAAAACAAGTCAGAACTTTGAGGTAGGAATTGATCAATGAAATTGGCATCTACACCTGACCAGTATCATATTTCATTGGTCCTGAGAGGACAAAATATCAGCAGCATTTGAACTCTGAAGCTAAAGAAGCAGAGCAGATAACACAACACATTTTGTCTGATGCTCAGATGATTGTGTCAACCTATTACTCTTAACAACAAGAATAATTATAATTATTATTGATGATAACAATATTAATGATAGTGGTTCCTAACTCAAATAGAAGGCCACACACTGAGTAGTAAATATATATAGTAAATATATAAATGAAAATAAATCAACCTCAGAATTATAATAGTTGTTTGAATTTGAACTGAGAATGTAAAAGGATGTAGCTCACCACTTTACTATTTTGAAAAGGTTTGTCTTGGAAATCAAAAATCATTTCCCTTCCATCACCATCTTGTGAATCATATAAATATATAGTAAATATGGACACTCACTACTTCAAGTAGCAAGTCAAGAAATTTTAATTCATCAAAATTTTACTTTCAATGAGATGAAAAAAAAAATGTGATTATATTCACAAGGCTCTCTCTTCTGAATTTCATGACCAAAATAAGACATCAACATAATTTTACCCTACCACTTTGTTGCAAGCGTCTGTGAGATCCCTGGTCTGAAAATAACTAGTTCTCCCCCACAGACATTGAGGAACTAGTCATGTATTCAGTCAGTCTTCCTCTGACAAATGCATTTAACACAAAATTAAAACAAAATTGCATAGACAGAGAGAACAAGAAAGAAGCTACTTATGTTACCGTTACAGGTTTCCACAACTGGAGTCCATTTGTTGTTTTTTTCGCATACTGACTTTAGTTGTTCTCCCTCTGGGCAAGTATAGGTCACTTCAGATTTATAGGTGGTGGTTTCATAGGAGTTTGTGGCACCAGCAATGTCTTTTGGATTTCCACAGTCAATGTCTTCATAAGCTGAAATTGAAAACAGAAATTGACATCAATGTTGCATGTAAATTATGTGTGTGTACCCTGCTAAATGAGTAGGAAAGGCATTGGTAGGAATTCCATATGATATACTCAGTGCAAGATATGGACATATGAGAGGTGCAGTAGTAGAACTATGGGAAGATTAACAGAGAAAGTAGTCTTGTATGTGGCAGATGTGGAGGAACAATAAACACTAAGGACACACAGAAATTGGATTTTCCAGCAAACGCCCTATATATTGATCTTTTAAATTTTAACCCTATTTCTGGGGTTACTTCACAACTCTGTGGTCCTGGGTGGAGTCTTGCTTATGTGGTTAAAAATTTGCTCCGCAACAAAGGATGAAATTTGGTAGCTGAAAGCTATGTGGAAGCCTGCTGAAAGGAGAAACTTCTGCATTTCTCCTATTTGGTTGGCAGACTTAATCCATCATCCATTTTAATACCTGGCCCTTCGGTAGAATTGATGATGTCCACTCTGTTGCAAGCATTTGAAGAGGTCTCCGATCTGAGGAAAGCTTCCTTCCTACCTCCCACCACCCACAATCACTGTAGAAATTGCCATAGAGTTAGACAAAGACATTTAGCATAAAAATAAAACAAAATCACATAGACAGAGACAAAAAGAGAGCAGCTATTTGCATTACCTTCACAGGTAGAATTTACTGAAGTCCATTTATAGTCCTTTCCGCATTTTGACTTTAGTTTGCCTCCATGTGGACATGTGTAGGTCACTTCACTTCTGTAGGTGGTGGAACTGTAGTACTTTGATGCACCAACAATCTCTCTTGGTGGTGCACAGTTTATTTTGTCATGAGCTGGAATTGAAAACAGAAATTGATACATTGGTGTGTGCATTTTACGAGGAGGGTGACAATGAGGAGATTATGACAAGGTTAAAACAAATCAATATGTGAATCAATTTGAAGAAAATTGCTCACACATATAGAAACATATGTGTATTACATTGAAAAATGCAAGCATGAAAAGTAATATTCTTAAGATTATAAACATGGAAAACTACAGGACAAGTTATTATACCTGTAAAAGTATAGGACAAACTATTACTTCAAGTAAAGTAAAGTAAAGAATAAGAAACTTTTTACTTAAAATATTGCAGCAAAGAATGCCAGTTCTTCTAATTTATCACTCTTGACAGTTCTCATCTTTTAAATTTATAGTACAAAACTGTTCAGCTAAAATGTAAGTTTGTCTAATTAGTCACTTTTTTCTGTATCTAAAAGAGCAAATTAGTCAAATTCTACTTAAATAAGTATAGTGTTACTTGTAAACTGTATTAAAATCATTATCATCATCGTTTAATGTCCGTCAATATCACTGTTTTGTGGAATTTTCTAGTTGTTATCAGAATCTTGCAAGATGTACACATGGAGCTGATTTCCTCTGAAAGCCAACAGAGTATCCCACCTGCAAGCCAACAGGTATCAGCACTGGTATTGCAAATGCATTGTGGGACGTATCACTGACTCTCACTTTGCTGAATGCACCTCCGTCCAAAGACTGTATGGCCTTCATAAGACATCCATCTATTCCTACCTTGCTTATAAAACCACAGAACATGTGACTCTGATCAAGGCCTTCTCTATATTGATCAATGCTAAATATAGGAGTTTGCTGTTAGCTAAATATTTCAACAACTTTCACTAGGAACACAGCATAAAGCGTCTTATGCAGTCTATTCTTGTTCTTAATAAATTACCCTTTCTGTCACTGTCATAACATTAATAAAAATCTGATTCTTCTGTGGTCTCCTCTCTCTAGTGCATCACTGTTGTATTTGTAGTAGTTGAGGCTACTCTAATCATTGTTTATGATTTTTCCTGTATTACTTTAGTAACTAGCCTGTAATCCAATTTGCCAGATATTTTAAGCCTAACAGTAATGATTCCTGATGAACCAGCTGCTTTTCCTACCTTCCTATCCTTGATTGCCCTGATCACAATACTTAAGACAATTTGAGAGCCTGGTCACTGCATTAGGTCTATTAACTACTCTTTTGTCACGTGTAACTTAATAGCACCAACTGATAGAATCTGTTAAACTGATTCTAAGTCAACTTTTGTGGTGTCATAGCCAATTCAATTTGTGACATGTATCCAACTACAGGTGACTTATTTAGCAAGAAAGTACAACATATTTGCAAAACAAAACAAAAATTCAAATATAAGTATAATTGTGTCAGAATATACTTCAATTCCACATCAACAGACAATGTGGAATTTGATTTGATACTAATATGATGTAATCACACTTATAGTGTGAATGTATCAGCTTCAGAAACATGTGTTGTACTTAAATGGATTCGTCCATTTTTATTATTCATATGTTTATTTATCATATACTGTGTAAAGTAAGTTACAACTGAACCTGGAGTTGTGCAGAATCTGTTATCTTATCAAAATTACTTCATAAAGTCATTTATGGAATGAAATGAATGTAATATAAATAAATTAATAAATCTTATTGATTGATTAGTTTTTCCTGTGATTGTTTTATTCAAGCCTCATGTATGTGAGATGCTAACAAGCTGTTGACTATGAGCTACAGGGTCCCTTTGAACTGATGTACACTTATATGTGTGTGTGCATGTGTGTATTATAAACATGTATATCTTTATGTATATACACATGAACATATACATGCACGTGCACACTCAAAAACTAAAATGAAAGCATTTTACTGACCTGGGTTAATGACGTAAGTATCCCAACCCTTTTTATTGGGTTGAAGGTCATGAGTCAAGTGAGTTGCATTACTGTGATCACAGAGCTTAGCTTTTTTATTATACTCAAAAGAGTGACATTCTGAATTTTTATAACAAGCTTCATAACAGTTCTTGAAGTTCATGTTCTTCAGTCGTTTTAATGTATCCTTCTCTGGTATAGAAGTTTTTTTAAATGTGAAAAGATCATCAGAGGCTGGAAAAAATAGAAAGGAAACAAAAAGTACATTTTATACTCTCTTATACACATATTAAATTTTATACAGCATCTGGTGCATAATTTCTTTTAAAAATGAGTATCACTGACTGTTTTCCTTGCTGGCATGGATTTGGCAATTTATTATAAACAAATAATTGATCCACATCTTCAGACTCATTTGAAACCTTGTTTCAAAACTTAAGTTGCATGTAATCCATTTGTACCTTCCTTTTCTAATGGTGTGCTTTTGTACAATTTAAACATAATTCAAAACAATGTCAACCAGCATGTGAAGTGTCCTTGTGGTCATTTAATCTTAAACAAAAGCACACCATCAGAAGAGGGGTGTACAAATGTATTATCTACAACCTAAAACCATGAGGCAAGGTTCCATGTGTGACTCATGATGTACTAGAACTTACATCAATTATGAGAAGGGTATTTCATGCAGAAAAATAATTTTTGGATGGATTGTATTTTTATAATAAATTGTCCATTTAAAATATAATGAACCAGATGACTTTCAGATATTTTATTCAAACTTTCAGCTATATGGTACTTCTACATGAGTATCTAAACTTGATGATCTAGCGTTGATGAGATGCAGTTTGGATTTATAGAAGCATGACTGATGCTATATTCCTGGTAAGGAAACAGCAGCAGTGTTTAGCCAAAAATAAACTTCTGTACTTGGCTTTCACTGAGGTGGAGAAAGCCTTTGACAGGGTCTCCCACTCCCTTATCTAGTCGTCAATGTAGAAGCTAGGGACAGATGAATGGTTAGTGGGTGCTGTACAAGCTATGTTCAGGGATGCTGCCAGTAAGGTGAAGGTTGGGAATGAGTACAGTAATGAATTCAGTGTACAGGAAGGAGTTCACCAAGGATTAATTCTCAGCCCCCTCTTGTCTATAATAGCCCTCCAGGCCTTAACAGAGAAATTTAAAACTGACTGCTCCTGAGAGCTCCTCTACTCTGATTACCTTGTGCTTATAGCTGAATCACTATCTGACCTCCAGAAGAAATTTCAGGTGTGGAAGAATGACCCAAAATCTAAGGGCCTTAGAAAACATGCATAATAGTGTTCAATGTGAACCAACTCCGTGTGAAAATGCCCTAAGAATATTTACTATACTTTCATAACACTTTTTTTCATGAACATTTCAATATCTGTCCTCACAGGTAAACCTGTCAATACTTTTTCAGAAATGGTTGTCTATATACAATGAAGTACAAATAGAATCACAAATCTCAGGAAAAAAAGGAAAGAGAATTCCACTGATAAAACCCAAAGAATAATTACGTTTTACTTTTTGGTAGTAATCTTTGCTTTTGTCTGATTTCATTTCCTTAGAGGTAGCTGCAGTTTCTTTTGATAAATAACACATCCCACTTTTTTTCATTATTTCAAATGATAAACATTTTTTATCAGTCAGACATTCATTTGCACAGGCTTCTGGTGTTACTTTTTTCTCTTTCCACAATGTTTTCCCAGATACATCCAGAGCTGCACCTTTTACTTTCACAAAATGGATCTGAGCAACTAGAATTAAATAAAATTTAGACAAATGGAAACAACATCAACAGTAATAATAATTTCAAACATAGAAAACAAAAAGGACAAAAATTTGAGGTAGGGGTTAATTGATTAAACTGGCTCCTACACTTGACTAGTATTTTTATTTTATTGGCCCTCCACAATCTTAAAAAGGGAAGGCCAGATTATCTAATGTGGTCAAAGGGTCAAACCTGACTTGGGTAATGGAATTGGTGGGCATTACACTCTAACAATATATTGAAGATTAGTGGAGGGGAAAGAGCACTGATATTCTCAGGAATGTTCCGGACTTTCATGTAAATGAGGTGGCAAGTTGGTTTCAAAAATGTTTTTGGTCTGGGAATACTACAGGCAACTTCCTGGCAATGCTAACAAAGAACTCTTCTAGTCCCCCACCCAAAAGAAAATCTAGTCATGAATATACCATCAGACTGTGCCATCCAAGATGTGCACAGAGTAACAAATTAATGTTACAGGCACTCATTCAGTGTCCAGGCATTATTGACTTATAGATTCATGTAAAACAGCAGCTATTGTGTGTGTTTCAAATCTGTCAGAAAATTCCATTATGATGATTGCCCCACATCCTCCTTTAACTGAGTGCAAAAGGTAGTTTTCCTCTGTCTGGTAGCTATAGCAAAAAAGGTTGTGTAGTGGATGAGATTCAAAGGTCTGGTAATTGGGACTTTGCTCTTTGGTCAATCCCTAATTTGTATTATTAAGGTTTTACTTGTCAAGAAGTTGAGGATGGAAAAGAAGATACTCTTCTCAAGAAAATTTATCAAAAGTATTGCGGAGTTGTAAGAAGAATGAGAGCATTTGGGGGCCCACAATGCATAAACCTCTATGTCAGAGAGCAATAATTAGATAGGACACTTGTACTTGAAGTAAAGAACGATGGTGGAGCACTTCAAATCATCCTAAATAGAGATCCTTCTACATTCCAAAGGACGGCATCATCATTCTCATTTGCATTTTAAATGTATAAATAAATACTTGTTTCAGCATTGGATGAAATGTTAACAAATACAGACCAAGTCAACTCTCTCTGTCACTCTTGTGGTAGTCAAGAACGCAAAATAACAGTCAAGTAATGGAACAGATGATGTTGAATAAACTTCTGCAACATAAAAGTTGTATTTTTTACCTCCAATCAGAAACCATCATTATTTGTTTCATTATAATTTAGGATGGTGGAATGGAATATTATTTGAGAATCAGAAATCTGTTTTAGATTATGGCTGACTTCTAGTATAGAAGAACTCAGTGCCATGTATTATACAGAATTTTGGATGATGGCACACTGTATGGATGAGAATGTTCAAGTTAGAAATTAAGAGAAAAACTGCCAAAATGAGCTGAGGTATAGCTATGGAAGTAATAAGTCAACTTCATAATATTGTAGCACTGTTTGGACTTCTGGCTCTGTGGCTAAAAATCTGCTCCACAGCTAAGCTTTGTTGATAACATTTGGTGGAAGGAAACTAGCAGAAGCCTGCTGGGGAGAAAATACTTCCACACTTTCTTTGGTGGAAGACTTAATCTATCAGCCAAATCAATATCATTACCCAGCTCTTGAGTATCTTTAATGAAGTCTGTTGTATTGCAAGAATTTGGGGAGGTCTCTGGTCTGAGAATGAATTCTCTTCTCCCTCCCACCAGTCACAAATACCATGGAAATTGTCACGGACACAGCTAGTCTTTCTCTGACATAAACTTTGAACACAAAACTAAAACAAAATTACAAAGACAGAGTCAAAAAGAGAGAACCTATTTACATTACCTTTACAAGACACTTCTGGAGCCCATTTATTGTTCTCTTTACATGCTGCCTTTAAAATTTCTCCATCTTGACAAGTATAGGTTACGTTAGATTCATAGGAAGTCGTATTGTAAGATCTCAATGTACCAGAAACATCTTTTGGTGGTCCACAGTCAATTGTTGTCAAGACTGGAATTGATATGAGAGAAATTAATATCACTGGTGTATATATGTTAGGAGAAAAGTGAGAAAGAGGAGATAATGACAAATTTAGAATACAAGACTGAACAAAGTAAACATATTTGCATGCACATGCACAAATATATATATGTAGTATCTTTTGTGAGTACAGTTAGACCTCCCTGTAGATTATCTTCATTCAGTCTACTTTCAATATAATTGTTTGATTACTATTATAGTTAGCAGTATTACTTGTTATGATATACAACAGAGCAAATGTAGGAGAAATAATGATGAACACAAATTTATATCATATGTTTTCCATATCATATGTTAATCCCAAGCAATATCAAGTATCCTTGCTAGTGTATATAAAAATATATACACATTCGTATACGTATATATAAATACACAAAGACATATACAATAAATAAAATGGAGAATTTCTACTGACCTGGCAAAGTCATGTATATATCCCAACTTCCATTGTTGGGTTTAAGTTCATTACTCAACTGAGTCATATTACTCAGATCACACAACTTAGTTTGCTCATTGTACTGATAAGTGCTACATCCTATATATTGAAAGCAAGCTTCACTACACTCATTCAAGGTCTTGTTCTTAAGTTGTCCTAAAGTAGTCATTCTTGGTACACTAACTCTTTTAAGCTTCAAAGGTACATCAGCTGGAAAAAGAAAAAGAAAACAAGGAATACATTTTATACTCATCCACCTACCCAATCAATCACAAACACATTACATGCACCACAAACATCATTAAATACTGGAAAGCATGTGACAGATGACTTGTGAATGGACAATTTATTTTAAATAAATAATTGATCCACAAAATGATGCCTTAAACAGAATTCATGTGATTTATGGAACAATTTGTGAGTTATTTGAATGTAGTTAGATTGATAGTAATCTTTATGTTTAAATCAAACTTCTTGAAGAATCCTGTTAAATTCTTCCTAAATGTATTCATAGTGGGATTGTTCATATTACTTGAAATTGTTAGGCCAGTGCCTCTGTATTTGAGGGTGCCCAGGATAAATATAGCAGTTACATCTGCAGCTTCAGCTCAGTTAAAAATTCTCATTATATATATATTATATATAATGAGAAACATTTATTGCCACATCAATATGGCTGTTCGACTTTACTACTGTTTTAACTCTAGGCAGATCCTCCACCAGTTGGTTACCAGTGCAACCTGCACCCTGTATATATTGCAAGCAGGGGAGCAAACCTCTACCATCCTCCAGCAGATGGTAGGACTACTTGTTGTGCTGCTTGCTGTGTTGTTCTTCATACCATGGAACTATTCTGAAGAGAAACTTATTTTAAGCAGCAAGGATTCTTTTTGTCCCAGCAGACAATTGGTCTGATTCTAGAGGTATGTGGAAATGTACTCTCTTTGTGTGGTATAATGGTTGGTGAGAGGAAAGGGATCTTGCAATATTAACCATGACAAAATATAGGAAATACACAACTACATTGATTGGCATTACCTCAGCACTGCGCTATAACAGCACTAAGGTAAACATGGATAAATGATGAAAAGGCCGTTGCTGCTGAAACTGATGTTACAGTAGCTGTTGCTGCCACCACCACCACCACCACCACCACCGCCACCACCACGACTGCTACTCAGGTGTAAGGAAAATAAGAAGTTTCTTTTCTTACATAAAAATGCAAGTGAACCTATGCATAAAAGTGTTACTCCCACCACCACCACCACCACTATTATTACTATTCAGGTTTAAGGAAAATAAGAACGCTTTCTTTTCTTACATATAAATACGATCAAAAGCATGCATAAAATTGTTCAAGGTGAATAAATTCTCAGTAAGAATGCCTTAAAAGTATTTACAATTCTTAATATTGCATTTTTTTCTGTCCTTATTTGTAAACCTGTCAATGTCTTTACAGATTTGGCTGTCTACATACTATGAAGTACAAATGAAATCACAAATCTCAGGAAAAAAAGGAAAGAGAATTCCAATGATAAAACAAAGAATAATTACATTTTACTCGTTGGTAGTAATCTTTGTTTTTGGCTTTCTTTATTTTCTTGGAGGAACTTGCAGCGTTGTTTGATAAGTAACATTTTCTATTTTCTTTATTTAATTCAAATGATAAACATTTTTGGTCTGACAAACATTTTTCTGCACATTCATCTGCTGTTACATCTTGCTTATTCCACAATGTTTTCCCAGTTTCATCCAGAGCTGCATCTTTTATTTTCACAAAATGGATCAGAATATCTAGAATTAAAGGAAAATTTAAACCAATAAGCAACAATATCAACAACAATAACTTTTCATCAAAGAATCTAGGTCAAAACTTTGAGGTAGAAATTGATCAATGAAATTGACTTATACACCTGACCACTAGCATATTTCGTTGGCCCTGGAAAAGCAATGCTTACATCAGTTGCATTTGAACTCTGAAGCTAAAACGCCAGAAAAATGACACAACACATTTTGTCTGATACTCAAATGATTCTGTCAATCTATCAGTCTTAATAACAAGAATAATTATAATTATTATTAATGGTAACAATATTACTGAAGATAGTTCCTAACTCAAACACAAGGCCACACACTGTGTAGTGAATATAAATAAACTTCAGTACTTGACTAGCACTTGTTTTATCAACCTCAGAAGTAAATAAGACGAAGCACATCTTGTTTGAATTTGAACTGAGAATGTAAAAAGATGTAACTAAATGCAACTAGCTATGGAAAAGGCTAAAACCCATCACTTTTCTGATTTTGTCATGTCTTGTCCTAGGAAACAATATAATTTTCCTTCTACTATCATGTAACGAATAAATATAAATATGTAATAAATGTGGACACTCACACCTTAAGGTAGCAAGCTAAGAAATTTTAAATTATCAAAGTTATACTTTCAATGAAATGAAAAAAAAAAAAAAGTGATTATATTTATGAGGCTGACTCTCTTATTTATGAGGCTGACTCTCTTATTTATGAGGCTGACTCTCTTATTTATGAGGCTGACTCTTCTTAATTTCATGATCAGAATAAGCCTAATTTTAACAAGAAATGAGGTTGAAATTTTGATTAATAAAAATATTTTCATTGAACAAGTAGCCCCTTTACTATTTGTTTTCCATGCAGGAAGTGGCCCTAAGTATTTTTCCCAAGTTGTTCTTTTAGCATAAATATGGGATGAATGGTGTAAGTCAAAGATTACAGTTTGATTCTCAGTCCAGTTCAGTTCACTTTACATAGCCCTTGATAAAGACATGAACATCACATTCTTATTGATTTTCCTAATTATGACTCTAAACTCTTTTGTAAGAATTTGTAGAGGTCTCTGGTGTGAAGAGAGCTTCCCTCTCTCTCCCACCTGTCACAAACATCATGGAAACTATTATGGACTCAGTCTTCCTCTGACAAAGACATTTAACATGCAAAGATGGAACAAAATTACTTTGACAAAGACAAGAGAAGAGAAGCTATTTACGTTACCGTTACAAGCAGATGCTACTGGAGTCCATTTGTTGTCCTTTCCACATGTTGATTTCAGTTGTTCTCCTTTTGGGCAAGTATAGGACACTTCAGATTTATAAGTGGTGGTTTTGTAGGTCTTCACTGCATCAACAACTTCTTTTGGAGGTCCACAGTCAGTATTATAGAAATCTGGGATTGATAAGAGAAATTGATACCAATGGAGTGTGTTTGTTAGGAGGAAGGTGAGATGTAGATAATGAATGAATAAAATTGAAGATATAAATACATACATACGAACATAAACATTTATATATATACTTGTACGTATGAATATGCATACAAATATATGCATATATTTATTTATATATTCATAAACATACAAACATACATATATACATACATATGTATATAATTCAATATACATATGCTTTGGAACAAAATATTTTGAGTTCTAGCAATAGGTTATTAGTAACATAATGCCTAATGAAATAAAATGTATGTCTGGTCAATATATACACACACGCGAAAAATTTAGAGAATAATATTGAGTGAAAGAAACTGAAGAAATTTATAATCTTATATATATATATATTTACAACACATGCCTATATACCTATATATTATATGAACATATACAAGCAAATAAGTGAGCATGTGCATAGACATACATATCTACTCACTGTCACTCTCATGCAAGGAGTGTCATTCATTTCCAATCTTTTGTGAAAACATGTCCTTACAGAATATACAGGGTGTTTTTTAGTGGCATGAGTACCAGTGAGGTCAAGAAGTAACTCTCACGGCTACACTCTTCAACTGAGTGAGAAATGCTATTAAAAGAGGATTCTTGGCTACCACAGCTGAGGGAGAGAGAAAGAGACTGTGAAGCATTGAGGATCAAAACCTAAAGATGGCAACAACTGCAACTGTAGAACCTCTTCATCCTGCCCTTTAGAATGTAACTGTCTCTTAAGCAATATTCTATTGTGCAAGCATAATCTCAAATACTACACTAAGTACTATATCCACACATATATAGGGTCTACAGCAAACCACCTCAAAACATGATACAACCACCACACATGCATGTGCATGCACACACACACAAACACAAATACACATACTTTTTGCAACCTAAACGATAAAAATAGTACTTCACTAACCAAACCTACATGGACTTCAAAATCAAGAAATATTCCATTTTCCATTAACTGCAAAATATTTCTTGGCTTACTATATAGAGTTGTGAGTGTCTACATTTACTACATGTAGAATACACACACATTAAGATAAAATTACATGTAAACCAATTTTTGAGAGGAATGAAGTTAGTTGCTCCACTGGATGTGCAAAGTCAGTGTACATATGCAACAGAGCACTCATGTATTAAGAGAAAAGTCAGGCATAAAAACAATTAGATGCAGTGTGCAAGCACTGATTTCATCATGTGGTGTGTATGGATGTAGACAGCTGCATAAAGAAGTTGAGCCTAATGAAGGAAATTGCATAGGACCGAGATATTTGGCACCTCCAGAAGACCCATCCACCATAGCAAAATTGATATCTTAAAATCACCAAGGTAATGCTTGTCCATGAGGGACTCTGTTCCTCCCCTACTGCCATCCTCTCTGACCTGTCTACCTTGCCCCCACACTTCATCCCCTAACACTCATCACTTCTCTATCACCTGAAAGCAAAGTAGCCTCATACTACATACCCCTATTCATTCACACCTCGCTCAGTTTATTTCCTCCCCTCACTCACCTGCTCCCTTTATCTTAATAACTTGGAGACCATGCGAAACAGACAATGGAGCCTTGTGTAATTCTTGGCCTTACCAGCTCCTGTCAGACCAGCCAACCCCTACCAGCATAAAAAATAGATGTTAAATGATGATGATGATGATGATGATGATGATATGTATGCATATTGTATGCACATGTATGTACGTGTAAGTACACACAAACACACACATATATGTGGCAACACACAATAAATAAAATTAAAAAACTCTACTGACCTGGGCTAATGATGTAAGTATCCCAACCCTCTTTATTGGGCTCAAGGTCATGTGTCAAGTGAGTTGCATTACTTCGATCACAGGTCTTAGCTTTTTCCTTATACTCATAAGATTTACATCCTGGAGTTTGATGACAAACTTTATCACACTCCTTTAAGCTCACGTTTTCCAGCTGTCCAAAAGTATCCTGCCCAGGTATGGAAGTGCTTTTAATTGGTAAAATCTCATCATGCGCTAGAAAGGAAAAAGGAAGAAAACAAGGAATACATTTCATACTCAGACACATTAAATGTCATATAGCATCTGATGCATAATTAGTTTTAAAAGGACAACCTATTTTTGAATAATTCTGGGAGCATGGTATACTTCCTCCAGACATCAAAAATGCAGTCAACATCACTCTTTATAAGAATAAGGAAAAAAGTTATAAAGCTCCAATCACAGAGGCATTACCCTGCCATCACACGAAAGATCCTGGCCTGAATACTACTCATTATGGAGTGGTTTTATATATTGACCATTGCTGTGGATCATCTCTCTGAGAACTACTGTTGTTTTAGAACAAACCAAAACACCATGGACATGGTGTTTGTCTTGAGCCAGCTCTACTACTACTTACTACTTACTACTACTACTACTACTACTCAGGTTTAAGTAAAATAACAAGAATTTCCTTGCTTACACACAGAGAAAGAAGCAACTGAAAACATGCTTAAAATGTTCAAAATGAATAATGGCTGTTATTACAGTTCGTAAAGTTGCTTATTTCTGGAATATACTTATGTCTGTCCTTATAGATAAACCTGTCTGTCTTTGCAGAAGTGGTTTTCTGTACACTATGAAGTACAAATGAAATCACAGATTTCAGAAAAAGAGGTAAAGAGAAACACGTAGAATAATTACATTTTATTCGTTGGTAGTAATCTCTGCCTTTCATTGGTTTTAATTTCCTGGAGGAAGCTGCACTTTGCTTTGAGAAGTAACATGTTCTACTTCCTTTGTCTATTTCAAATATTAAACAATCTGCATAAAATAGACATTTTTGTGCACACGCATCTGCTGTTACATTTTTCTTATCCCACAAGGTTTTCTTAGGTGTATCAAGAACTGCACCTTTTACTTTCACAAAATGGAGCTTAGTAACTGGAATTAAAGTAAAATTGAGACAAATGCAAAAATGCAGACAACAAAAACAACAACAACAATAATAATTTCTAATGTATAAAGAACAAAGGTAAATGTAGAAAAAAAATTAACTTAATGTGGTACTGTCTGGACTTGTGGTAGCATGGCTAAATATCTACTTTACAACTAAGCCTTGCGAATGAAATATAATGGTCAGAAACTAGTAGAAGCCTGCTGGAGAGAACAAGATTCCTCATTTGCTGTTCTTGGCTGGCGTGTTTAATCCATCACCAAAATTAATACCATTACCTGATCCTTGGATAGTTTCAATGAAGTTCACTCTGTCACAAATGTTTGGGAAGTTATCTGGTCTGAGCTTAGCTTTCGCTCTCCCTCAAACCAGCCACAAATACAATGGAAATTGTCATGGATTCAACTATTCTTCCCCTGACAAAAATATTTGACAAAATAATTAAACAAAAATACGTAGGCAAAGACAACAAGAGAGAACCTATTTACCTTTACAATTAGATGCAACTGGAGTCCATTTAGAGTTCTCTTTACATAACGATTTTAATATTTCTTTTCCTGGACATGTGTAGGTCACTTCAGATTTATAGGAGGTGTTAGTGTAGGACTTCTTTGCACCAACAACATCTTTTGGAGGTCCACATTCAACTCTTGTAATATCTAGAAGTGATAATAGAAATTGATATCAATGGTGAATGTATGTTAGGAAGAGGGTGAGAATGAGGAGATAATAACAAATTTAGAATAAGAGATATTGAGTGTAACAAACTGAAGATGTCCGCATAGATACAGACATACATATATCACATGAAAAGAAATGATTAAGGATCCTGCTGAAATATCTTTTAAGCTCTCTGTGAAGAAAAGGAAACTAGGCTAAAATGATTGTGCCATGATATATATATATATATATATCGATAATACAAAATGGGACAAGAACGCAAAACATCAAGAGAGGTGATACAAGAAAGGGACAACAAAACATCCATATAGACGATACAAAGAAAACAAGGACAGGTCATTCGGAGTTTTCTTTCATCAGTCGAGTTCCAGATTATCTTTGCAATTTCAGCTGGTTATACTCGATATTATTCCAATCTGGCCAGCCCCAAGGAAAACCTAAGCTAAGAGTATTAGATTCCTTGGAAGACAGCAGCCAATGTATACAAAAACAAGGACGGAAAAAAACTGAACAATGTTACACAAATACAATAAAAATAATAATAACAGGACATAACAACAAATGTCTTTCAACTAAGGAGGAATTAAATTAAGCTGGCATGTATGGAAATAAAGCCTTACGGCAGGGTAACAAGATTTCACAGGCACGGAGAAATATCGATGTTGCATGCACAATGGCTGGCCAAGAAAGAAAGATCAGGCTTGACCAAATGCCGGTCACGTGGGAAGAGAAGAGAGAGAGGTAGAGGCAGAGGGACAAAAGAATTGAGGAGGGGAGAGAAAAAGTGACAGGGACACAGTGAAGTGAAAAGTGGAGAGAAAGTGAGCAAGAAGAAATGGCAAGGAAATGTGAGAGAGGGAGAACGAAAGAACGAAGAGTGGAATGAACGAGTAAGAGTAAAAGGGCTGATAAACAGAAATAGAGTCGTACAAGATTTAGAAAAATGTATACTTACACATAAGAGACCAAACTGGATGTACGCTGCTATATATATATATATATATATATGAATAATACAAAATGGGACAAGAACACAAAACATCCAGACAGTTAGGTGATACAAGAAAGGGACACACACACAGACACACACACTAATATATTTATATGTAAATACACACAGTCAAGCAGGTAATAAATAAAATGGAAACACTCTACTGACCTGGGTTAACTATGTAAATATTCCAACCTTTTTTGTTGGGTTTAAGTTCACCAGTCAACTGAGTCACATTGCTCAGATCACATAACGTATCTTGTTCATTGTACAGAAAAGTATTACATCCTTCATATTGATAACAAGTTTCATTACACTCCTTTAAAGTCATGTCCTCAAACTGTCCGAATGTAGTCTTTGGTATGCTAACGTTTTGAAACATAATTGGCTCCTTATTGTCTGGAAAATAATAGAATGCAAGAAATACATTTTTTACACATGCATTTATATTAAATACTGTAAAGCAAATTGTGCATAATTTTGTAAATTATCAATCTATTATAAACATATATTTGATCCATGAAAGGACACTCTAACTAGAATTCATATGAGTTGTAAAACACATTCAAACTTTTTGGAAATCTTGTCTCCCTATTTAGGTGGCAGATAATACAGTTGTACATCTCTTCTGTAATGGTTTGATTTTGTAACATCAGTATTCCTTGAAACAGGTTGTCAGCCTATGTGTCAAGTATTGTTGTACCATTCTGTCTTAAACAAATGCACATCATCATCAGAAGGATGTACAAATGTATTATATACAACCTAAACACTGAAGTGAGATTCCATGATTTATTAGAATTCACAATATTTCTGAGAAGCATGACTTATTCTGAAAAATAAGTTTGCTGATGGATGGTGTTTTTGTAATATACTGTTCATTTATGAAATAACTCACTGGTTGTTTTTCTAATATTCTATTCACAGTTTCAATTACTGGTACTTCTACATAATTATCTAGTTTTAAAAACAGCTCTAAAGCAGCAGCAGCAGTAGCAGCAGTAGTAGTAGTAGTAGTAGTAGTAGTAGTAGTAGCAGCAGCAGCAGTAGTCGTAGTAGTAGTAACAACAACAACAATAATAATAATGACCTTTGACTTGTGCATGATGAAAGATTGCATAGATAAGCACTGCACAAACACTTGAGAATGAATGAAACTGAAAATAGGTGGATAAAGAAAAGAATGCATGGACAATTTCATAGGGATGTTGAAGAAGAAAGACAAAGAAAAAAGATGGCTATGGATGACTAAAAGTGATTTAAAACCGGAAACGGAGGCTCTAATCTGTGCTGCTCAGGAGTAAGTATTAAGAACCAATTACATCAAATACAGAATACACAGCACATCAGAAAGTGATAAGTGCAGAATGGTGAAACCGTATGGCATATTACCAGTCAATGTACGCCACTAGGGTAGAAAGACTATAAGAGATGTCATGTCAATATAGCAAGGATTGTCCATTGAACACTTTGCAACAAGTATGAACTTGACAGAGCAAAAAAGTGGTACGAGCATAAAGGTATCATCGAAAAATGATAATGCAAAGATCCTATGGGATTTTATGATTCAATGCGACCATGAGATAGAGGATAGGAAACCAAACATAGTGTTAATTGAGAAAGAAAGCAAATGATGCTAGATCATAGTTATAGCATGCCCAGCTGACAACAAGATATGTGACAAGGAAGAAAGAAAAGTCGATAGATATGACAGGTTAGCTTGGGAGGTTAAGCAGTTTTGGTCGCTGAAAAAGGTGGTAGTAGTACTAATAATTGTCAGAGCTCTGGGAAAAGTGAGTAAAAATCTTGAGAAGTACATGAAACAAATAGGGGCTGCAATAAGAGTGGAGTACTTGCAGAAAACAGCACTCCTTGGAACCACTCGAATATTCTAGATGGTGCTTGAAAAATAAGGGGCGTTACCTTAGTTCACTGGTAGTAAACAACTGACACCATAGTACATCTCCAGCATTAGAAGCTGTGCAAATAAAATAATAATAATAATAATAATAATATGCCCTGATGCAGTATCAGGCAGTAGCTCTCATAGCTTCTGATCTTAACTGATTGGAAGTGTTATCATGTACTACTACTACTACTACTACTGCTGCCATTACTCATATTCCAACTCCTACCACCACCACAACCACTAATCCTGGTCAGTTTTAAGAAGAACAACATAAGTTTCTTTTCTTACACAGAAATATGATTGAAAGCATGCATAAAATTGTTCAATAAAAGTTGCATGAGAATAACGGTATTTACAGTTCCTAATATTGCTTATGTCTAGAATGTGTATATGCCTGTCCTTACAGGTAAACCTGTCAATGTCTTCATTGAAATGGCTGTCTATATACTATGAAGTACAAATCGAATCACAAATTTCAGAAAAAGAAGCAAAGAGAATTCCAATAATAAAATACAAAGAATAATTACGTTTTACTTGTTGATAGTAATCTCTGCTAGTGTCTAGTTTCATTTTCTTGGAGAGAGCTGCACTTTCATGTGATAAGTAACATTTGCCACTTTCTTTAGTTATTTCAAATGATAAACAAGTTTTGTCAGACAAACATTTTTCTGCACAGTCTTCTGCTGTTACTTTTTTCTTACTCCATAATCTTTTCCCAGATACATCCAGAGCTGCACTTCTTACTTTCGCAAAATGAATCTGAGGATCTATAGTTAAAGTAAAATTCAGACCAATGAAAAATAACAACAACATAAAAATTTCTACAATAAAAATTAGGTCATATCTTTGGGGCCAGAATTGGTCAAGTAAAATGGCCTCTGCACTTCATTGGTATTTCATTTTCTTGGCCCTGGAAGGCAAAATTAACATAAGCAGGATTTGAATTCAGAAGATAAGGAACCAGAACAAATACCACAATGCATTTTGTCCAATGCTCTAATGATCTTGACAATCCATCACCATAAACAACAAGAATACACTTAATTATTATTGATGTTACCAATATTAATGATAATTATTTCTAACTTAAATACAAGGCCACATATTCTGCAGTGAGGATACATAAAATAAATCAACCTCAGTACTTGAATAAAGCTTGTTTTTTCAACCTCAGAATTATGAAAGGTTAAGTACATCCAGGTGGGATTTGAAGCCTGAGTGTAAAAGGATGTAACTAAATATGATTAATCAAAGATCAGACTATAACTCATCACTTTACTGTTTTGCAATGCTTTATCAGGTAATATAAAAATCATTTCCTTTGAAGGATGCCACAAAGTGCAGGTGTGAAAAGTCAAGTTAGAAATAAAGAGACTATCTATCAAGTTGAGTTGTGGAGGTTTAGCTTTGGAAGTAATAAGTTTACAACAATATTGAAGTAGGTGGAATTTTGTCTGCATGGTTAAAAATTCACTTTGTAACAAAGCTTTGTGGATAAAATGTAGTGGATATAAGTTATGTGGAAGTCTGCAGGAGAGGAACAAGTTTCTACACTTCCAGCTCTTGGCTGGTTGACTTAATCCATTATGCAATTAAAAACCACTACCTGGTGCTTCGTTAGAACTAATGATGTTCATTCTGTTGCAAGCATTCGTGAGACCTTTGGTCTGAGGATAACTAGTTCTCCTCCACTAACTGCCACAAACACTGTAGAACTTGTCATGTTTTCAGTCAGTCTTCCTATGACAAATTCATTCAACACACAAGACAAAATTACCGAACAGAGACAAGAGAGAAGCTATTAACAATACCTTTACAGGACTCTGCCACTAGGGTCCATTTGTTGTTTGTTTCACATGTTGACTTTAATTGACCTCCCTCTGGACAAGTATAGGTCACTTCAGATTTATACGTGGTGGCTATGTAAGACTTTGATGCACCAACAATATCTTTTGGATTTCCACAGTCAATGTCTGCATAGGCTGAAATAGAAAACAGATGATACTAATGGTAAATGTATATTATATGAGTGCCCTGCATGATATGCGGGAAAAATTTTGGCAGGGATTCCATATAGTGTACCCAGTGCAAACTATGGACATATAAGTGGTGCAGTAAAATCACAGGAAGGTTAAAAGTGAAAGTAGTCTTTGTATGTAGCAGATGTGCAGGAACAATACACACTAGAGACACATGAGAATTGGATTTTCTTAAATGCCCATGAAACAGCCTAGAGGTTGTAGATAGTTTCTTTTACATAGTTGACCTAATTAGCATCAGAAGATGTTATGAATGTATTGTTGCTAGATTAAGATGAAGAAAGTTCAATGAACTATTACCTCAGTTGGTAAAGAAAGATCTCTCAATGAGTGAAAGGCAGATTGTGTGCTGCTCTGGAAGCACTTTGTATATTGTGCTCTCCACCCACACATTACACTGATTCACCACCTCTAATTCACTTACTCCACGTTGTCATCTCTCTCTCTCTCTTGACAACTATATCATTACTGTTGCTCTCAACACCACCTACACTCTTCTGCATCCCTTTCTCTTCCCCAACTCATGACTGATCAGTCATTGCTCTTCAACACTACCTAACATTTTACTGTTGCAGGCTGCCTTTCCATCCCCACATCTTCTCCACCTCGTACAGTCTTGCAAACCCACCACCCATTTCTACTCACTTTCAAGGGTCCCCTGGACACTTCATCTCTACTATTTATCTAACTGAAGCTCCTTCAGACCATTCTCTCCTACCTACTAAATGTTAGCAAACATGCAACTTTTCTCCAAGAATCTGCTTTGCCCCACCATCCCCTTTTCTCACACTTTAACCCCTCATTCCCTAGCATAAAGCTAACTCACTTCTCTCTTGGAATTTATAGTCTTGAGATTCATATGGTGATAATAGTAGTATTGGTGGCATGAAAACTCTCCCAGTAGGCACTGTTAAGTGGTTGGCATTAGGAAGGGAATCCAGCCATAGACACCATGCTGAAGCAGACATTGGAGCATGATGACTGCTTGGGTTCATTGGATCCTGTTAAGAAGTGCAGCCTATACTAGCATGGAACATAGATTTTTGAATGATAATGATGGAATATATATATACACACATATATCATCATCATCGTTTAACATCTGCTTTCCATGCTGGCAATGAGTTGGATGGTTTGACTGAAAACTGGTAAGCCAGGGAGCTGCACCAGGTTCCATTCTGATTTGGCAAGGTTTCTATAGCTCGATGCCCTTCCTAAAGCACTAACAACTCCAAGAGTCTAGTGGGTGCTTTTTATGTGTCACCAGCATGGGTGCCATTGATGTAACACTGGCATTAGCCATTACTATGATCTCACTTGGCTTGACAGGTTTACACAAGCACAGTATATTGCCAAAGGCTTTGATCATCTGTTACTGCCTTCATTAGGCTCAACGCTTCAACGTTGCTTTTTATGTGCCACTGACACAGGCCCCAACCAGATGGCACTGACATTGGGCATGACTACAATTTCACTTGCCTTGACAGGTCTTCTCAAGCACAACGTATCACTCAATGTTTAAAGGGTGCTTTTTATGTGCCAGTTATGCAACACTGGTAACGATCACGCTCGAATGGTGCTTTTTACGTGCCACCAGCATTATATTGTACGGAGTCTGAGATAATGATACTTGATACAGAAGAAAACGTTATCTTACAAGTTGAGAGGTCTACATAACTTCTCTTAGGTAAGAACATGAATTTAAGAAGTTTACTTCACAATACTATGGTACTGGGCAGAGTCTTGGTTATGTGGTTAAAAATTTGCTTCACAACTAAGAATACAATCTGGTAGATGGAAACTGTGGAAGCCTGCTAGAAGGAACAAGCTCACACATTCCTCCTATTTGGTTGGCAGACTTAATGCATCATCCAATTTAATACCTGACTCTTGGGTAGACTTAATGATGTCCACTCTGTTGTAAGCATTTAGGGGAAAACTGTGGTATAAGGTTAGATTTATCTCTTCCATCCACTCACTAGTCATAAAATCTGTGGAAATTAACATGGAGCCAGCCAGGCTTCGTCTGACAAAGACATTTAACACAGAAATAAAACAAAAGTATCTTGTTAGAGACAAGAGGAGAGAAGCTGTTTACATTACCTTCACAAGGTGCTACTGATGTCCATTTTGTATCCCTTTTACATGCTGATTTTAATTTTCTTCCTCCTGGACAAGTATAGGTCACTTCAGATTTATAGGTGGTGGTAGTGTAGGACTTCTTTGTACCAACAACATCATTTGGAGGTCCACAGTTAATTTTTGCAAGAACTGGAATTGATAACAGAAATTGAAATCAAAGGTGAATGTTAGGAGGAGGATAAAAAACAAGGAGGTAATGACAATATTATAATAAAAGACATGGAGTGAAACAAAATTGAATTTGCACACAGATATATATATATATATATATATATATATATATATATATATATATATATATAGATAGATAGATAGATAGATAGATAGATAGATATGTATGTATGTATGTATGCATGTATGTTATTATTCAATTTATTTCAAGGTTTCATGCCAGTAGAGAAAGAACCGATTTCTAACCTAGATCCAATGTTGAAATTCCAATGTATGTATGTATGGGAAGATAATATCTGGAAGATATTCTTTCACACACACACACACACACGAGCATGCGTATGCACACTCACAAACAAGAAATGAACCCAATACCCATTTTAAAGCCTGATACTTACTCTGCTAGACTCCCCTGGCTGAAATGCCATATCAATAATAATAATAATGAACAAATGTAATTAAATAGAACATGTTTGCAGAGCAAGAAAATTCAAATTATAAGTGTAAATATGTCATAATTCCACACTCAATGAGGAATTTGGTTTAATACTATGTGCTGTTGTACCTGAAGATGAAGTAGATTATATGATGTAATTACACATATATTGTGAATTTTACTGCTTTAGAAACTTGTGTTGTACCTAAATGCATTTGTCCATTTTTGTTATTCATATGTTTATTTATCACATACTGTACAATAGAAATAGCTATTGAATCTGGAGTTATGCAGCATTTAACATCTTACCAAAATTACCTCATTAATTTTGACACAGGATGAAGTGAACATTATTTACATTATTTACATTTGATGGAAATTTGTCCTCATCTTGTTTGTTATTAACACAACATTTTGGTTGATATACCTTCCTGCCTTCATCAAGTGACTTGGGGAAATTTCGAACCTGCTCGAAATTTCTCCAAGACACATGATGAAGGCTGGAGGGTACATCAGCCGAAACGTTGTGTTAACAACAAATGAGATGAAGATAAATATCTGTCAAATGTAAATAATGTAACTAATGTACATAATTCCTCATCTCTTAAATATAGAACTGTAGGATGAAGCGAATCTGATAAATTAGTTAATAAATATTATTCAGCAATTATTTTTCTCTTTGAGTGTTTTGTTCAAGACACATGTATACCAAATGTTAACAAGCTGTTAATTATGAGCTATAGCATCCCCTTGAATTGATGCACCTGTGTGTGTGTGTGTGTGTGTGTGTGTATCATAAACACACGCATTTCGATATGTACATATACACAAACATGCATGATGTGCACACACACACACACACACACACACACACACAAAAATAGAAAACATCTACTGACCTGGGTTAATGATGTGAATATCCCATCCCCATACGTTGGGTTGAAGGTCATGAGTCAATTGAGTCACATTACTTCGATCACAGAGCTTAGTCTTTTCATTATATTCATATGATTTACACTCTGCAAGTTCATAACAAGCTTCATCACACTCCGCTAAGCTCACATTACGCAACCGGCCTAAAGTATCCTGCTTTAATATGTTAATTCGTTTAAATGTCAAAAAATCATCATCGGCTAGGGGAAAAAAAAATGGATAGAAAACAAGAAATACATTTTATACTCCCACACACATACATTAAAAATTATATAGCAAGAGAAGAAAAGTGACAAGTATTGCCAGAGAAAAAAAAAATGTGAAGGAAATATGAAAGATGCAAAGAAATATTTTGAAGTAGAAGATAAAGTGCATTTTAAAACCTATAGAGATGGTAAAGGAGGCTAGGAGGATGGCCTTGTAAACAAAAATATAGAAAGTATCTAATTTCTATGATGTATCTAATTAAAGAACCATGCAGGGAACATAAGAGATACATAAATCAGCGAAAGAAGAGACATACTGAAGAATGCAGAAAAATTCCTATGGAAGTATTTTTTGATGTATTTGATATCCCAGCACCAAAAGTAAAGGAGTCCCATAGAACCAGCATGAGAAAATGGAAGCTGACTGAACACCTTGAGATAAGGCTCAAGTGAAAAAGATACTAAAAAATAATAATAATAAATGAAATCTCTGACGAGAATAGACAGGACCACTACATATAAATAGTAGTAGTCTGATGTAGTTGACAGTTCCTGGTTTGGTCTTCTAAGTCCAGGTACAGTTACAGTTCAAGTTAGTGTGTTGGAAATATCGACTGTGGGTTCATAAAAGATTATTGGTTTGTTACTGTTGGTGTTTCTATTTTGTATTGTTATATCACTGTTACAGTGCATTCATTATCTATTGTTGACATATGCATTGAATCTAAGTTCCAAATTTCATTAGGGTCGGTGCAGTAGTTTTCGAATGTATAAGTAACACACGAACACACATAAAGACATTGACGTTTATATAATAGATATGAATATGCACATATACATACATGTATATATGTGTGTGTGTGTGTGTGTGTGTATTATATATATACACACACACACACACACACACACACACACACACACACACACACACACAAAAAGATAGATTGATAGATTGAACTGAGTGGGCAAACAAAAATATGAGACACTGCCTAGTACTTTTTTTCATTTTGATAAGCCTGGTAATTATTCTATCAGTTTCTTCTTGTGAAACCAGTAAGTTATGGGGATGTAAATAAACGAACAGCAGTTGTGAGGCAGTGGTGAGTCGCAAGGCTTTGGGTGGTCTGAGGACACATGCCAAGTCACCAGAACCATGTGCTTGGTAAGTAAGCTACTTACCACACAGCCACTCCTACGCCTATATATATATATATATATATATATATATATATATATATATATATATATATATACATATATATATATATATATGTATATATATATATATATGTATATAATATATATAAATGTATGTATGTATATATGTATGTATACTTGTATATAGGTGAGATAATAGTTTCACTTTAATAGCTTCAGTATTAAAGGGAAACTATTAAAGTGAAAATATCTGACACTACAATAGAGAGATGTTATTGTTTCACTTTTGACACGTAATACTGAAATAGTGGAGGAGATATGATATTGCTCAGGGCTCGCACTAGGCAAGAAGTTGAAAATTTTTGTGGCCTATGACACTACATGGACTCTAAGTAAGGCATGTGTAAAATTTGAATGAAATTGGTTGGGTAGTTCTCAAGTTTTAGGGATTCACACAGACACACAGAGACACATTCCCATCTTTATATATATATATATATATAGATGAAAATCTTTTCTACTCAAGGCAGAAGGCCTGAAATTTTTTGGGAAGGGGCCAGTCGATTAGATCAACGCCAGTATGCAACTGGTACTTAATTTATTGACCCCCCCCCTCAAGGATGAAAGGCAAAGTCGACCTCGGCAGAATCTGATCTCAGAATGAAAAGACAGACGAAATACCACTAAGAATTTCACCTGGTGTGCTAACATTTCTGCCAGCTTGCTGGCTTTAGAGTTAAAAAAAATGACAAAACTTTCATTTCTTAAACACACAAAAAAGAAACAATTGTAAACATGCTTAAAAGTGTTTAATATGGACAAATGCTGTATGAGAATGCCCTAACAGTATTTACAGTTTCCAGTATTGCTTATTTCTACAACATGTTTATATTTGTCCTTTTAGATAAATCTGTCAGTGTCTTAACAGAAATGGTTGTTTGTATACAATGACTTACAAATGGAATCACAAATTTTAGAAAACAAAGAAAGGACAAGAGAATTTCAATTATAAAAGACAAAGAATAATTACGATTTATTCGTTGATAGTAATCTCTGCTTTTGCTTTTCTTTATTTTCTTGGAGGAAGCTGCAGTTTGCTTTGATAAGTAACAATTTCCATTTTCTTTATTTATTTCAAATGATAAACAAATTTTCTCAGACAAACATTTTTCTGCACATACTTCTACTGTCACATTTTGCTTATCCCACAATGTTTTCCCAGATACAGCCAGGGCTGCACCTTTTACCTTCACAAAATGGACCTCAGCAACTGGATTTAAAGGAAAATTTAGATAAATGGATGCAACAACAACATTGATTATAGTTTCTAAGATAGAAAGAAAGACCCAAAATTTTAGGTCAGAATTGGTCAATTAAATTGACCACTAGATTTCTCTGGTATTTTATTTTATTGGTTCTGGAATGGTAAAGTTGATATCAGCTGGATTCGAACACAGGCGTTAAAGTGCCACACCAAATGCCACAACACACTTTGACCAATGCCCTAATTTTGCAATATTTTGCTTTGGAAAACTAAAATAATCTCACTTTCATCATCATCTAGTGAATAATTATAAAGTATGGACAGTCACAACTTAATGTAACAATCTAAGAAGTGTAATTTCAGAAAAATTATACTTTTACTGTGATGAAGAAAATACTGATTATATTTATGAGGTCTTTTTTGAATTTATTGACTAGAATAAGTCATTAATGTAATGATTTATCAGCCATTGTGGATGTAATCTTAATTGCTCTTAACAACTTAGCTCAATATGTAGTCATTTTACTATTTGTTTTTGATGCAGGAAGTAATCCTGAGTATATTCTCCTAGTTCATCTTTTAGCACAAATGTTTACAGGGGGTGTGAGTCAATGATTTAAGTTTGATCCTCAGTTTAATTCAGTCCATTTTACATAGACAGTTAGTACCCTTGAGGAAGTTATGAATATCACACAATCTCACTACTTTCTCTAATTATGTTTGGCCATGTACCTAAACAATGAAGATATAATTGATTACAATGAGGTGATATTTATATTTTATAATCTATTCACGACAGAAAGCTATGCCATGAAATTCTCATGCCACCCACTCTCCTGCACTTATGAGGTTTGTGTGGTCCATACCTAGCTGTGAGTGAATGTGAGTGTTTATTACTGTAATAAACATATAGGATTGCATCATCATTCTCATCTACATTTTAAGTATATAAATGTATACTTGTTATAGTATTGGAAGACATGTTGACAAAAACAGCCAATGTCAATTTTGCTGTTAATCTTGTGGGAGTCAATAACATATAATAACAGATAAATAACAGAATTGAATAAATCCCTGCTATCAAAAATTGTTTGTTTTTGTTTTCTCAAATAAGAAACCACTATTATTATTTGTATTACTATAATTTAAGATGGTGAGCTGGAATGTCACTAGTGCTTCAGGAGTCTTTCAGATTATTGTGGACTTCAGTGCAATGTAGCATGCAAAGTTTTGGATGATGGCACAAAGTATGTATGAGAGAGATTAAGCTAGAAATTAAGAGAACAACAATAAAGATGAGATGATGTATAGCTGTAGAGGTATTCCCTTGTGGGATAAAATTTGGGAAATGGAAACTGTATGAAAGCCTGATAGACAAACATAATTCTATACTTCCAGTTGTTGAATGGAAGACTTAATCTATCAAACAACTGAATACCGTGATCTAGCTCTTCAATATCTTTGATGAAGTCCACTGTGTTGCAAGCATTTGGGAAGGTCTCTGGTCTGAGGATAACTAGCTCTCATCCTCCTACACAATCAGACTTTCTCTGACACTTAACACAAAGCTGAAACAAAATTACCAGGTTAAAGTCAAAAAGAGAAAACCTATTTACATTACCTTTACAAGAGACTTCTGGAGCCCATTTCTTGTCCTCTTTACATACTGCTTTTAATTCTTCTCCTTCTCGACAAATATAGGTTACTTCAGATTTGTAGGTAGTAGTACTGTAGGATTTAGATGCACCAACAATGTCTTTTGGTGGTCCACAGTCAACTTTTGAGACAACTGTAATTGATAAAAAAAAATTGATGTCACTTGCAAGTATATGTTAGAAGGAAGGAGAGAATGAGGAGATAATGACAAATTTAGAATAAAAGATATTGGCTAAGACTTTATATATATATATATATATATATATATATATATAAAATGTAGGACAATCGATTAGTTATAATAATACTCAGAGTTTCAGATATCATGACTAAAAGTTACTAGGTGTCCTCATCAGTTATTAAGACAAACGCTATGAAAATAAGCGTTGAATAACGGCAGATTACTCTAATAGGCATGTGAAAATAAATACAAGTAAAAGATATAAAATATCATAAAAATACAACCACATAAAGATCAAAATCTTTGTTCATAAAATCTACGTACACACAGACACATAAGCACATACATACATATACATATATATATAGACACACACACACACACACATACACATACATACATGCATATACACGTATATGTGCCCATGCATGCATTATTATGCTCATATACACATTTCTACATGCACACACATACGCATATACATATACATGCATATGTATATATATGCATTAAAAATATATATATATATAAATATGAAAACACATACACATGGACGTATATATAACTTCAGTTAATATAGAAACATACACTTATCTTAGAATTTATATAAATAAAAATACTCATATGAAACTGTAACCAATATACAAGTATGCACACTCATAGCAGACATATATTCACACATGCCTCATGTATGAAATACATATACACACACGTGGATATACAAAACTATGCATGTGCATATATGTACAAACACACACACACACACACACACACACACACACACACACACACACACACACACACACACACAAACAAACACACACACACACACACACACAAACAAACAAACAAACACACACACACACAAACACACACACACACACACACACACACACACATATATATATATATACTCAACATCATCCTCGCATAGACATATGCCTACATTTATACATACACACATACAAATGAAAGCACATATGCAAACATAAAACATATACATATTCACATTCACTGCAAACATGAATATACATATAAATTATATATGTATACGGGTGCATATATATATACATATACACCCTCCTCTCAATCAACACACCAACACCTGCAGATATACAAGCATGTATACATACATATATGTATGAAGGAAGGAGACATGTGCATGACAGTCACTCTTAAGCAATGGATAGTCTTACACTTGTATATATACATACATTCGTACACATATAGACATGCACACACATACACATTTGATATATGCTTATACATACAAATACTACACGCATCTATAGTCACACAATTGAAAAAGGAGGAAAAAATAATATACAGAAAATATATGTCTGACCCATGTATATTCATGTTTGCAGTGAATGTGAATATGTATATGTTTTATGTTTGCATATGTGCTTTCATTTTTATGTGTGTGTATGTATAAATGGACAACGGATGTAAAATGGTGGTGATAATGATATATACATATACATACATACATACATACATACATACACACACACACACATATATATATATATAATGCATATTTCCACACACACACACATACATATAAATGCTCACAGACATGCACACAATAAATAAGATGGATACATTCTACTGACCTGGGTTAACCACATATATATTCCATTTTCCATTGTTGGGTTTAAATTCATCAGTCAACTGAGTCACATTACTCAGATCACATAATTTAGCTTTCTCATTGTACTGATAAGAATTACAACCTGCATAGTGACCGCAAGCTTTACCACACTGTTTTAAGTTCACCCTCTTAAGCTGTCCTAAAGTAACCTTCTTTCGTACGTTAACATTTTTCATCACAAAAGGCATGTCACCGGCTGGAAAGGAAGTAAAATAAAAACACCAAAAAATATATCTCATAGTCATCCACTGACCCAATCACAATCTACAAAATCATGCTTTACTCAGAATTCATCAGAGTTATAGAACATTTTTCTAACATTTGTTTTTGAAAGCTTATCTCAATATTTAGACTGCAAACAGTTCATTTGTACATCTCTCATGATGTGCTTTTATCAGGTTGTTATGCCCTTAAACAGGTGGTAAACAAACATTTCAATTGTTTTTATAGTCATTTAGTGTTAAATAGAAGCAAAGCATTAGAAGAGTGTTGTGCAAATGGATTACCTACAACTGAAACTTTCAGGTGAAATTTTCTTTATGTGTCCTGAAGCACTAGGATTCATATTTATTCCTAGAGGTGAGTTTTTTGTGAAAAATCATTTTCTGGATGGATTGATTTTTCTATAATATATTGTCCAGTTATAAAACAATGACCAAAATGGTTTTCAAATATCTTATTCAAAATTTCGATTACTGGGATTTCTACATAGTTATCTACAAATTAATAAATTAATAATAATAATGATAATGGTTTCAAATAAAAAGAATGCTCATCGTTTTTGTGACATCCATGTTATTGTGCATCAAGAATTCACCTCCCAGGACCAGACCATTAATTGAAAGTTCTGCTGTGATGTTTGAATGCATTTGAGGTAGGACATTCGGTGAAAACAACTGGATCTGTTGAGCACAAAGAATTGGATTCTTCATGACAACAAGGCACTCTGTCACCAACCTCCCCTCACTCATGAGTTTTTCATCCAAAACAACATGGTATCATTTCCGTACTCTATTCATCAAATTTAGGACCTGCAGACTTCTATCTCTTTCCCAAGATGAAAAGGCAGCTTACAGGTCACGGTTTTAACACAAGTGTCAAGATCAAGAGCAAATCGCAGAAGGTCATCAATTCACTTGTGGAAAATGACTTCCAGGCTGGATCCCAAAAGTGGCAAGAATGTTGGGATAGGCGTATTGCTGTGTAAAGTAACTATTTTGAAGGAAATGTTACAACTTAGGTAAATAAGTTACTTTTTATTAAACATAACTAGTCCGGGAACGTGTTGATACCACCTTGTACCTTGCCACTTGCTGTTTTGAATTTTTCACTGGCATAATTGGTGAAAGTAACTCAGATTCTTTTGTATGTCTTTGTTATGTTGTCAAGATTCCACGTCTATAATGTAATAAAGTCACTGCAACAGGTTTGTATACATCAAGATTCTCTAATTCTAATAGCATGAGAAAATGCACTTAGTTTGTGTGATATAATGGTTGGTGATAAGATGGTAAAATATAGGAAATACACAGCTACATAGATTGGCATTACCTCAGTTTCTAATGCTGAGACACTGTGCTATAACAGCACTAAGTCAGGAAAATATGATAAACAAAGAAAATCTGTTGCTGCTACTTCTGATACTACCACCACCACCACCACTTCCATCTCTACTTCTATTATTCAAGTTTAAATAAAATGAGAAGAGTTTCCTTTCTTGCATAAAAAGTATGAGTGAGCGTATGCATAAAAGTGTTTAAGGTGAACAAATACTCTATGAGAATACCCTAACAGTGTTTACAATTCTTAATGTTTCTTTTTTCAGGACCATGTCTAGGTCTATCATTTTAGGTAAACCTGTCAATGTCTTTACAGACTTGGTTGTCTACATACTATGAAGTACAAATGGAATCACAAATTTCAGGAAAAAATAAAAAGAGAATTCCAATGATAAAACACAAAGAATAATTACGTTTTACTCGTTGATAATAATCTCTGCTTTTGGTGGGCGCTATTTTGTTGGAGGAAGCTGCAGTTTGCGGTGATAAGTAACATTTTCCTTTTTCTTTATTTATTTCAAATGCTAAACATTTTTTGTCTGACAAACATTTTTCTGCACAGGCTTCTACTGTTACATTTTTCTTATTCCACAATATTTTCCCAGGTATGTTCAGAATTGCACCTTTTACTTCCGCAAAATTAATCTGAAGATCTAGAGTTAAGGTAAAATTTAGGTTAATGAAAAATAACAACAAAAATAACATTTATAATTCCTAGCATAGACAGTGAGCCAAATTTTTAGGTCACAATTGCTCATTTAAATTGGCCAGTAAACTTGACAGGTAGTTTATTTTATTGGCTCAGGAAGAGCAATGTTTACATTAGCCAGATTCAAACTCAGAAGCTACAGAACCAAAACAAATACCACAATACATTTTATCTGATACTTGAATGGTCTTGACAATCCATCGCCCTTAACAAGAATAATCTCGATATATAAAAGTGAAATGGCCAAAAGTTGTATGCTTGTATGTCTCATTTAGTGGTTCTACAAAGTTCAATGGCAGTAGGTGTGCTCAGATTGTGGCGAAAATTTACAGGGACATGTAAAATGAGGCAAGGAAGCGACTGGACTAGATTAGAAATCTCCATCTCAAAAGCTATAGTTACTAGGGCAAAAAAACCCATTTTCAATCAATTCTACAAGCTGTGGAGGTCGTGTTTTGTGGGCGATTTTAGTAAAAAGCACACTTGCATAATCTATAGGCTTTTCTGTTTAATAGTTCGTCAATTTTTTGTGGAAATTGTTGTTTAAAAGCAAAGATTTTATGAAGTGAAAAAAGTTACATTTTTAGTCGTTTTACCATTTGATCTTTTGCTGCTTGCATCTTTGATTTGTTCTGCATAAAAATTATACCACCCAGTAGGATTTGATGAGAAATATTTTTTGGATTTTGATTCACTCAAAACTTCCACTGATAAGTACAAAAATAATCAGGTTTACAGTTATTTTTCATTTTATTTTCTCGCTTTAGTGGCACGAGATGATAGGTGTGATTTTTTTGCGTTTCGCCGAGAAGGCTTATCAATTCTTTTTCACAGTTTATGTAAGCCAACTCAAGCAAGCAATTACTAATTAGCAGCTGTTAGATTGTCAGTTGACTTTGCACTAGATCTATCACTTTAATTCTGTTAACACTGATACCGAAGAGATGAAATGTTCTAAATGTTAATGGAGTTCACTCTTTTGTAAGCATTTGGGGAGGTCTCTGGTGTGAGGAGAGCTTTCCACCGGTCAAAATCATCATGGAAATTGATAAGGAATTAGTTTTCCTATGACAAAGATATTTCATACGAAGATAAAGCAAAATAACCTAGACAGAGACAACAGGAGAGAATCTATTTACGTTACCATTACAAGTAGGTGTTACTTGACTCCATATCTTGTGCTTTTCACATGTTGACTTTAATTGATTTCCCTCTGGACAAGTATAGGTCACTTCAGATTTATAGGTGGTGCTTTTGTAAGACTTTAATGCACCGACAACATCTTTTGGAAGCCCACAATCAACATTTGAGAAAGCTGAAATTGACACCAATGGTCAGAAAGAAAGTAAGAAGTCAGGGATAATGAAGGACAAATATATACATACAAACATGAATGAATGTATGTATATATATATATATGCTTGTATGTATGTATGTATGCGTTTACAAATATATGTATGTGATGAGATGAAGTCTTCCTGATACGGTAACTGCGGGAGAAGCATTTAGCCAAAAATAAATCTCTGTACTTGGCTTTTGTTGACATGGAGAAAGCTTTTGACAGAGTCCTCCACTGCCTTATCTGGTGGTCAATGTGGATGCTGGGGATAGATGAGTGGTTGGTGAGAGATGTACAATCCATGTACAGGGATGCTGTCAGTAAGGTGAAAGTTGGCAATGAGTATAGTAACAAATTTAATGTACAGGTAGGAGTTCACAAAGGTTCAGTTCTCACATGCTAGCATGGAAAGCGGACGTTAAACGATGATGATGATGATGACTCCCACCCAAATTATGCCAGCAATGGAAAATGGATGTTAAATGACAATGATGATAACTCCTCCATAACAGAGGAATTTATGACTGGCTGTTTGTAGGAGTTCCTCTACACTAATGTTCTTATAACTGAGTCACTTCCAGAAATATAGAAGAAATTTCAGGTATGGAAGCAAGGTCTTGAATCAAATGACCTTAGAGTTAATTTGACAAAGATCAAAATATTAGCAAGTAGGAAAGCAAAAGAATTACTATCCATTCAGGGATATGGCTCTGCTCAATATGTAGAAAAGGTGTTGGTAGAAACTCCATATGTAACCAGTGCAAGCTATGGATGCCTAAGAGGTACAACAGTATCACAGGATGGTTAACAGAGAAAATAGTCTTTGTGCATGGTAGATGTGCAGATATATTAAACACTAAGAATGTATAGAATAAAGACTTCTTAAATATCCAGTGGGGATCTTTAGCAGTAGTAAATAACTTCTGAAAGCTAGGCATCTCCCCAACCTCACCCCCTTCACACGTATATATATATGTATGTATACTGTACATTCACATGTACGTACATGGAAATACACACACTCAATAAACAAAATGAAAATGCTCTACCTACCTGGGTTAATGATGTAAGTGTCTGAATCACTTTTGCTTGGTTCAAGGTCATGAATCAAGTGAGTCACATTACCATGATAACAGATCTTAGCTCTTACATTGTACTCATAAGATTTACATCTTGGAATTTGATAGCAAGCTTTTTCACATTCCTTTAGTTCCACATTTCTCAGTTGTCCAAGATTAGCCTGCCCTGGTATGGCAGCATTTTTAATAGTGTAAAGCTCATAATAAGCTGGAAAATAAAAGAAAGAAAATAAGAAGTACATTCTGTACATTTTTCACACAAACACTAAATATTATATGGCATCTGGTGCATAATTTGTTTTAAATGGACAATTTATTACATGTGAATAACTGACCCACAAAATGACAACTAAGAATTCATATGAGTTTTAGCATATCTGACTTGCTTGGAATCTTGTTTCAAAATTTAAGATGTATCTAATTCATTTGTACATCCTTCTTCTAATGGGGTACTTTTGTATGGTCTAAGTACTGTTCAAAATATGGTTAGCCAATGTGTCAAGTGGAAACATTACTGATTTCTCATACTTAATGTATGTGTTATGGTGTGTGATTTTTGGCTGTGAACTTCATTCATGTAAAAGTCCCTTTAAGATGTTGAGTGTCTTTTAAGTCCAGATATTGTCATACTAGTTTTGTGACTTATGACACTAGTTGTAAGAGGTGGTTGAAGTTCAAGATTATAACCTGCATAGGCATTTCAATTTCAACGTAATTTCATGATTCACATATCCTGCTTTTGACAATAGAACATGATCACACACAGTATGTGTATGTGTGTGCATATATATATATGGACATATATATATGGACAGACCACAGACTCATAAGAGCCAAGATCAACATCTGCATAGTTCTCCAACATTACAAACACCCAAAGCCTTCAATACATCCAGACACTTTTCAATCAAATACTAGCAGGAGTTTCAGTCTAGCTGTGATGAAAAGTTCAAGGTGATAAAACCACTCACTGGTGGAAGAGAGGAAACGTGGAATGAGTTCAAAGAAGTTATCACAGAGACAGTCAAAACAGTTCTAGGCCCAATCACAAATTTCAAAAAAAGAGGTAAAGAGAAACACGCAGAATAATTACGTCTTAGTCGTTGGTAGTAATCTCTGCCACTGGTTGGTTTTAATTTCTTGGAGAAGGCTGCACTTGCCTTTGAGAAGTAACAATCTCCACTTACTTTATTTATATCAAATGACAAACAATTTTTGTAAGATAAACATTTTTGTGCACACGCATCTACTGTTACATTTTTCTTATCCCACAAGGTTTTCTTAGGTGTATCAAGAACTGCACCTTTTACTTTCACAAAATAGATCTTAGAAACTGGAATTAAAGTAAGATTGAGACAAATGTAAACAACAAAAAAACAAATGTAAACAACAATAAAAATAATTTCTAGCGTGTAAAGAAGGACAAAAATTTGAGGTAGGAGTTAATCAATTAAACTGGTCCCTATATTTGATAGGTATTTTATTTTATTGAAAGGCAGAGCTGACATCAGCAAGATTTGAATTCATAAGTTAAAGCGCTAGAATAAATACCTCAGCACATTTTGTCTGTTGCTCAAATAATTCTGTCAACAAGAATAATTATAATTTTTATTGAGGGTAACAATATTTTATGATGATAGTTTCTAACTTAAGCACAAGGCCACATGTTCTGCAGTGTAAGCACACATAAAAATCAGTACTTGAACAGCACTTGATTTATCAACCTCAGAAGTATGAAAGGTGAAATACCCTTCCTTTCCTTTTCAAGTGAAACTTGAAAAGGTTGATGAGAGCTTGGCCAGAGAGGAAAGTATCTGTCTTCAGCACTTTCAATCTGGTCCACCACACAACCACTTTCACTAAGGTCTCCAAACAAAATAACACTATCTGCCCTTCCTAGTCAAAGGAAGGCAGTGGGATGATCTTCAGAATGAACTCAGCTGATAGCCATATCTGTCCTACACGTGTTCAAGCTAAACCCACAAGTCAGCAATGCTTAGGCACTGGATGAGAATCTGCAGAACAGTTTTGTCACACTGTGTGCCTCTTGGGCAAGCCTGACAGATAGCACTTCCATACTTGTAGAGTTTATCTCAATCTGGCAATGCTGCGCTGCCTCCCAGTAGCACAGCCAGGCTGAGGATTTCTAGATATTATCCATAAATCCTGGCCCAAAAGTCCTCCAGAACAGACCAGCCAGTTGATTCTTGTTGATGCCCAGATTCTTCCCGAGAACACTGTCACACTTGAATGCCACTAACCCTCTATAGAATGCCAGAGTGGAATTTCCACTGATCACATTGCCTGACTGACAGTGGCTGATGACACTTTAAGTGCCAGGCAAAGAGACAAGTTTTGGATAAATGGCAACTACACCTGCTCACCATCAAGGAAGCACTAGGAATATAGCCTCAGTGCATGTCTGTGCATCAGTAGCCATACTATGCTTAGTCCACCATTCAGTGGATATTACAAATAGAGTGCCAGGGAAGAGTATGATGGTCAGGCAGTAATATATTATGGGTACAATGTAAGCACTTGCCACTTCTGCCTGACTTTTCAGAGATAGCTTTCTCTCAGCCCATTTCTGCATGACATTGGCCACCTTGGTCTTCACCTCATCTCAGTTCTTTTCCACCAGGAGATCTGGACCAAACCAAACCCGAGCAATTTAACCGGTTTCTCCATCCAGCATCCCATGATGTCATTGGATAGCATGGGCCTGCTTCTCCAGGTACCAAGCAGCAGGCCCACTGACTTCTCTTGGCTAGTTTTTGCTTCTGTCATTGCCTCATATTCTTTTAGAGTGCAGTGCTGATTAGGTTTACATGCCTGGTGTTCAGCACTATGATGGTGATGTGTGCATATGCCAACATGGTTCTTTTACAACCTCATTCAAAAGCTTCCAATTTCTGCAATAGTGGTTTTAGTGCCAATACCTGATCCTTGGATAGCTTTAATTAAGTCCACTCTGTTGCATGGATTTGGTAAGTTATCTGATCTGAAGATAGCTTTCTCTTTCCTTCCCACCAGCCACAAATACAATGGAAATTGTCATGGATTTAGCTATTCTTCCTCTGACAAAGATATGTAATAAAAAAAAATTAAACAAAATCACCTAGACAGAGACAAGTGAGAACCTATTTACATTACCTTTACAAGAAGACACCACTGGAGTCCATTTATGGTCCTCTTTACATACTGACTTCAACTTTTCTCCTTCTTGGCAAGTATAGGTTACTTCAGATTTATAGGTGGTGGTAGTGTAGGACATCAATGTACGATCAATGTCTTTTGGTTGTCCACAATCAACTTTTGTATAAGCTGGAAGTGATAAGAGAAATCGATATCAATGGTGTATAAACATTTGGAAGTGGGTGAGAATGAGGAGATAACAAATTTAGAATATAAGATATTGACTGTAACAGACTAAAGTTACCTGCATCCCACCCCCTGCCCACACACACATAATGTGAAGAGGATTAAAGACATGGGCGAAATACTTTTAAAAAAGCTCTGCAAAGTAAAATAAACCAGGCTGTGATAGATGTAGTTGACCAATGCTTGACTGGTTACAGGAGAGATGGGCTTACTTACATGGACACACACACATCCATGAAGTGGAAATATGAAGAAGAGATGTAGTTTGATTTGTTGTGGTAGAGTGTGTGAGAAGTTTTCATGTTAAATGTGGATGGGGCATACAGTGCTTCTAGAACTCAGTTTCGCTGATGTGGGCAGGTCTTCTCTAGAACTCCCTATTTGCCAGACATCTCATTCCATTGTCATTTCCTCCGTGAGGCCCAATATCTTGAGGTCAGCCCTTACCACTTCATCCCACGTCTTCTTGAGTATTGTACATGCAAAGAATTTTGTGGGTCAGAATGACGGTTGTAAATTGCCCATTTAGATGTTTAGTTAAGTTGTACAATTTCCAACAAAATTTTGAATTGTTGCAAGTGGCATGTTTCCTTCAGATTCATGTATTGTTAATTGTGTTTTTTTTGGAATTAAAATTGTATGTTATCAAGAATTTTGTGAGAAATAGATAGTATTAAGAGCATTGGGAATTTTATGAGGATTATAAATTTATGAGGGTTGCAGAGAATTAAAATTAATATTAAAAAATTATGAGAATCAAAAGTTTTTTCAAATTTTCACTAATGATTTTTGGCAACTTGTATCTCCATGTACACACACATATTAGTACAAACATATATGTATATGTGAAAATACAGTCATGCAGACAATAAATTAAATGGAAACATTCTACTGACCTGGCTGAATGAGGAATGTATCCCAGCTTCCATAGTTAGGTTGAAGTTTACCAGACAACTGAGTCATATTGCTCAGAGCACACAATTTAGCTTTCTTATTGTACTCATAAGAACTACATACTGAATTTTGGTAGCAAGTTTCATTACACTCCTGCAAAGTCTTATTCTTAAGCTTTTCTAAAATAAACTTCTTTGGTATGCTAACTTTTTTAAATATAATAGGCTCCTCATCGGCTGCAAAACAATACAAAACAAGAAATACATTATATATATGGGTGCGTGTGCATGCACATATATATATATATATATATATATATATATATATATATATGCACACACACACATTTATATTAAATACTGCAAAGCACATTGTACAAAGTTGTGTAAATGGTAAATTTATATATGTAAAACTGAAGATGTGTGTGTGTTTGTGTAAACCCGTAGAACTTCTGAAGTTTGCAACTGATTTTCTCCAAACTGAGAACATACATTACATATGTTTTGGAGATGGTTTTAGACCCTTAAAAGTTTTCCCATAATAAGTAATGGGGCCCCTGAGGGCAGAAAAAAACTTTCCTGGGGTATGTTTGGCTGCCTGCATGGTCTATGCATTGCCTCAGTTCAAACTGGAAAAAACAACCACTGAAATTATATAAGTAGGTCGTATTAAATGTACAAACTGATGTAGACTTCAAACTGCATTATAGTAGCAATAATAGCCTGTTCCCGTAGTACCATAGGTAGCAATTTGTTGGAATAAAAACCATTTGGAATGCACTATGTATATTATGAAAAATATGCTAAAATATGTGTGTAAGGCCCAGTAGTAGCATAAAATCCACAAGTAGAGTGGAAACACATAATAGTTTTTCTGATCATTTCTGATTCTGAGTTTTGCACTTTAGAGTACACAGAACTATGGCACATTGAATATCCTGGAGCAAGATGTTCCCCCAACAGACTGTTCTGAGTTACAATTTGTCTTGAGAGTGTCTTTGTTTCTCTTCTTCAGTTCACCACAAGACTGAGAGACAACTGTGAGTTCAACATAGTTTAGGGAGTTTGCAGTCAGGCATGAAACTACATGTCAACTTTACCACAACTGGAATTTACTTATTTACTTAAGAAAACATACATGCTTGACATACTAGCTCTCACTAGTGCAGCAGTTGTTTGGAATTTTATCTTGCCACTTGCTGCAGTGAACTTTTCACAGGCATGATTGGTGAAGTAATTCTTTTGCATGTCTTTTGTAAACTGTTCAGGTTTCGTATCCATAATGTAATGTAGTCACTGCAACAGTTTTGTATACATCAAGTTTCACGATTCTAGATAAACCTAGAAGCAAAGATGTCCAAAGGCAGATCTGGCTTTTGCTTTCTTTGTATTCAGTACATCAATAATGTGAACACTCTTTGACAGCATACTTCCAATGAAAGTGAATCTTCTTACAGCTTGAAGGGGCTGATTATTGATTATCAGATGTGTTTCAATGAAAGTTCCTCTGGAAGTGGACGGGTCTATGTCATAGGCTTTTTTATCACAATTTGTATATCACTGTATGTTTCTATGCCTATATATGTATATATAGGTATGTAATTTGTATTGTGTGCATACATGCACGTGCATGTGTGTTTGTTTGTGTATATCTGTATATCTGCAAATGAGGTATCAAATATTTTTTATGCTCTCCAAGAAAAAAATAACAGTAGAAATTACAGTTAAATATTTTCAAAAATTCATAGGGATACCTATTATAGATACACTTATCAATGTCATTACAGAAATAGTTGTTTACATACTATGAAGTACAAATGGAATCACAAATTTCAGAAAAAGAGGAAAAAGAATAATTACGTTTTACTCGTTGGTAATAATCTCTGCTGTTGTCTTTTTTCATTTTCTTAGAGGTAGCTGCAGTTTCCTTTGAGAAGTAACATTTTCGATTTTTTTTACTCATTTCAAATGATAAACATCTTTCGTCAATCAAACATTTTCGTGCACAGGCTTCTGCTGTTACTTTTTTCTTATTCCATAATATTTTTCCAGATACACCCATAGCTCCACCTTTTACTTTTACAAAATGGATTTCAGAATCTAGAGTTAAAGTAAAATTTAGACCGATGAAAAATAACAACACAATTTCAAACAAAGAAATTAGGCTGAATCTTCGTGATCAGAATTGGTCAAGTAAATTGGCCTCTACACTTCTCTGGTATTTTATCTTATTGGTTCAGGAAGGGAAAATTTAACACTAGTAAGATCTGAATTTGGAGGTTAAAGAGACAGAAAAAATACCACAACACCTTTTGTCTGATGCTTTAATGATTCTGTTAATCCGTCACCCTTAACAAGAAGAATAATTATAATTATTGTTGATGGTAACAATACTAATAATGTTTCCTAACTTAAACACAAGGCCACGTATTCAGCACTGAGGATTCATCAAAGTAAATCAATCTTAGAACTAGAACTTGACTAGTGCTTGTTTTATCAACCTCAGAATTATGAACAGCGAAGTACAGCATTCTGGGATCTGAATGCAATGTGTAAAAGGACATGATTACATATGCTTAGTCATGGCATGGACTACAACTCACCACTTTACTATTTTGCAATGTTTTACCAGGGAATACAAAAATAATTTCCCTTTCATCATCTAGTGAATAAATGAAAATATGTAGTAAAGGTGAACACTCACAACTTAAAGTGGCAAGTTAAGAAATTTTAATTCAGCAAAATTATTCTTTGAATGAAATGAAAGAAAAGAAAGTGATCATCTTTACAAGGTTGTCACGTCTGAACATCATGACCAGAATAAGTTTTTAACATGATAATTTTGCCACACACACTGATGGTAAACATTTTAGTTAATCATATCTTGGTTCAATAAGTAAGCACTTTGCCGTTTTCGTGCGGGTGATACGTAAAAGCACCCACTACACTCTCTGAGTGGTTGGCGTTAGGAAGGGCATCCAGCTGCAGAAACTCTGCCAAATTAGATTGGAGCCTGGTGTTGCCATCCGGTTTCACCAGTCCTCAGTCAAATCGCCCAACCCATGCTAGCATGGAAGGCGGACGTTAAACGGTGATGATGATGATGATGATTTACTATTTGTTTTTGTTGCAGGAAATGACATTGAGTGTTCTTCCTTAGTTGTTCTTTTAGTATAAATATGAACGGAATGGTGTGAGTCAATGATTGAGTTTGATTCTCAGTCCAAGTCAGTTCACTTTACATAGTTAATGACCTTTAGAAAGGCATGGATATAACACAATCTCATTGCTTTCTCTAATAAGGCTTAACTATGTGCCTAAACAATAAATATAAATTGATTACAATGAGTTGTTACTTATATATTTTAACAAGCTAGCCATGACTGAAGCAGCTATGTCATGAAAGTCTCAGGCCACCTTCTCTCTTACATTTGTATGATTAATGTTGTCTATGCTCAGCTGAAGCAACTGTGGGTCATTATGAGTGTTTGACATTGTAATAAATATACAAACACTGACCATGTTTGAGAACCACATTTGCCATGAATACTGAAGGGTCAGGTGGTGGTGCTAAACTAGGAAAGAGATCACACCATCACACCAGATGATAAGCTGTGTTACAACTGTTAGCATACAATATTAAGTTCAATATTTACTGTAGAGGATCCCCTCTATGTGGATGGCTGACATGTTAGAAATATCAACAAAATATCCTTCAATCACACAACCAACCATCATAAAAACATAAAAAATGGTTTCAATGTTATCTTACATAATCCAAAAGATTTCAGAAGATATAGTGTGTAGGATCATATATGACCAGGGCAATGGGATTGGTGGATGTTCTTTTCAAGGAATTTATTCAGGCTTATGGAGAGAGATTAACATTCCCAGGATTGCTCAGGTCATTGATGGAAACAAACTGATAAGTTTGTTTTGAAGGACTTTGGACCAGAGAATACTTTGGACAATTTTCTGGGGGACTTGGTAAGATTTATGATGTCCACTTTGTTGCAAACATTTGGGAAGGTCTAAAGTTTGAGGATAATTTCCTCCCTCCCTCCCACTAGCCACAAACACTGTGGAAGTTGTATTTCCAGCCAGTTTCTTTTGTCAAACACATTCAACACAAAAATAAAACAAAATTACTTAGACAGAGACAACAAAAGAGAAGCTATTTACATTACCTTTACATGTTTTTGCCACTGGAGTCCATTTGTTGTTCGTTTCACATATTGACTTTAGCTGTTCTCCCTTTGGACAAGTATAGGTCACTACAGATTTATAGATGGTAGTTTCATAGGACTTTACTGCACCAACAACTTCCTTTGGAGTTCCACAGTCAATGTCTGCATAGGCTGAAATTGAAAACAGAAGTTGATACCAATGGTGAATGTATATTATGTGTATACTCTGCTTGATATGTAGGAAAAGATGTGGCTTGAATTCCATGCGATGTACCCAGTGCAAGATATGGCTACATCAGAGGTGCAGTGAAATCATAAGAAAGTAATCTCTGTATGTGGCAGATGTGCGGGAACTATAAACACTAAAGGCACATGAGAACTGGATTTTCTTAAATGCATGTGAGGTTCCATAGTGGTTGTAGTTAGTTTCTTTCTCATAGCACTGTTGGAGATTGTTCTGAATGTACAGTTGCTAGAATAAGTGAATTTGTGGAAAAGGAAGATATGGAATGAAGTGGTGAGGGCACATATGTCCTCACTAATATCCATTCAGAGTTCTCTGTGATTGTGGATCATAGTGTCTTTTGGTAGGACCAATATAGAAGTATTCCTACATGAGCAGGACTGCATTGTCATTGACAGCATCATTATTAAAGATGTACCATGTTCTCTTATACTTTTCTTTTTATTCATCTGATTGTAATCTACCAGAAAATATGTCTGCTTATGTATTACCAGCATTAGCTGCTGCTCTGGTGGCAAATATAAGAAATGATTTATTTCTATCTTTATAACTAAGGATTGTTGACTTAGAGAATCATTAGAATTTTGGAAGAAATCCTTTGCATTATGTATTCAGAATCTTTGTTCTGAATTCAAATCCAGCAAAGGGCAACATTGCCTTTTAGCCATTCAGGGATTGGTAAAATACATTACCATTCAAGTACTGAAGTCAATGGTAAAGTCTAAACTTCTGCCACCAAACATTTCTAGGCTTATGAATGAATTAAAAACTGTTGTTTTTATTAGATATATTTGTTATAATTAAGAGTGATGGTGGGCGAGAAGAATCATTAAAGCATTGGAAGGCTGTTTCAGATGATTGTTAAATTCTAGTGAAAATGGACTCAGTACATTATATTGTAATTACTTCTGGATGATGAAATATGATTCAGGTGAAAATCATAAAGCAAGAAATTAAGAGAAAATGTACATAGAAACACTGTGAGGTAAAGAAGTTTACTTCACAACACTTTGGTACAAGGTGGAGTCTTGGTTGTGTGGTTAAAAGTTTGTTTCACAACTTAGAATGAAATCTGGTTGAAGGAAACTGTGTGGAAGCTTACGAGAGAGAAAAAGCATCCATATTTTCCCTAATTGGTTGACAGATTTAATCCTTCACCCAATTTAAAACCTGGCCCTTAATGATGTCCAAGCATTTGGGGAGGACTGTGGTATGAAGCTAGATTCGTCTCTCTCTTTCACCAGTCAAACATTGAGGAAATTGTCATGGTGTCAACCAGACTTCCTCTGACAAAGATATTTAACACAAGCATTAAAAAAAAAATACCTGGACAGTGACAACAAAAGGGAAGCTATTTACATTACCTTCACAAGTAGGAGGTACTGGAGTCCATTTTTTGTCCTTTTCACACATTGACTTAAATACTCCTCCCCTTGGACAATTATATGTCACTATAGATTTAAAGGTGGTGGATTTGTAAATTTTCACAGCACCAGCAACGTCTTTTGGAGGTCCACAGTCAATTTTTTGGAAACCTAGAATTGATAAGAGAAATTGATATCAATGGTGAGTGTATGTTAGGAGGTGGGTGAGAATAAGGTGATAATGATAATGCTGCAATGAAAGTTATTGAATGAACCAAACTTTAAAAAAAATTGCCCACATGTATGTATGTATGTATGTATGCATGCATGCATACATGCATGTATGTATCTTCTTTTCACTATCATCCTTTAAATCTTAAGGTGTTGCAAATTTCTATAGTCCCAGCTATCGCGATCATTTGTAACATATGAATTAAGGATTTGCATTCTCTCCCCAAGATCCCAAGTTCAACCATACTTTGCTCCAGATGGGTTGGTATGCATCCTGTTGCTCCAATAATAGTAGGTATGAAGCAGAAAGCGTATCTTGGGTACTGGATTTGCAGATTCCTTATCAATGGTTACATAACCACAAGAGCATTCCCTTTGAGCATGTGAGTGCTGAAGGCAGTGTGGTCAGCCTAAAGAAAATTATGGTGAAGTGCAGATAACATTTCTCCTCATTCATATATAGAAACAGACGTGGATGTGTGATGAGGTGCATGCTTCCCAACCACATGGTTGCATAGCACCTTCAACAAGTGTCTTCTATAGCTCCAGGCTGACCAAAGGCTTGCAAATGAATGGTTGAAAAGAATGAATAAAATGTATGCATGTATATATGTGAGTCAGTGGCAAAGGGTGACTAGGAAACTAGGGCATGAGGTTGTGTGGGGGGAGGATTTACAAGCGTTCCACCCTCCCCTGTCTTCCACGAAAAGTGTAGTATAAAATGCTTTGAGATATGGGGAGTCTGAAAAGTAGTTAGTAAGATACGAGAAACAAACATACAAACATTTCCAAAATATATACAGGAATACTATTATTAGTGTGCAAAAAATTTTTGAGACTGCCTCTTAATATTGATTAGCTCATTTCAATAAGTGCTTTTTAATTAATTACCACACAAAAACTCTGAAATGGAAATACTCTCTCTTCTAATATCGTAGCCATATTACAGTGGTGAGCTGGCAGAGTTGTTAGCAAGTCGGATGAAAGGCTTTGCAATATTCCGCCCACACTTGCGCTCTGGGTTCAAATTCCACTGGGATAGATTTTGCCTTTCATCCATTCAGGGTCAATAAATTAAGTACCAGTCAAGCACTGGCGTCAATATAATTGATTAGACTAATTCCTCCAAAATTTCAGCCCTTGTGGCTGCATTAGAAAGGAATACCGTAGCCATGTTGAACAATGCCTATTTTTAAAGAACATTTTATATAGAAACAAAACCAGAAAAAAGTTTGTAAAAATGATGTGTTTTTTTCAGTGGAGTTTAACATGGCAAAGCTGTTAAAATAAAAAGAAAAAAACATTAGTTAGATCATTCTAATTTTTTTCTTGCATTTTATAATTATAACTTTTTTCTAAGATAAAACAACAATCCGCAAATTTTGGGTTTTTTTTACTGCCCCCTTGATTTTTTATATAGTATCTTATGTTTCACTGGAATAAAAATAAAATATACAAGTTAAAGAAAATTTTGATTGTATTTTATTAAATTTAAAAAAACAAAAACAATAGGTGCTTTTTTTAAAGAATTCTGTTTATTTGTGTCATATTTCATTTTTTAAGTACCATTGGCTGTAAGTGACAAACAACATTTATCAGCACAGAAAATTGGTAGCATTATCGTTAAATCCTCAATGTTGATGAACCTGGTCTATTCTGGAAAAAAATGTCAACAAAAACTTTTCTGGCAGGAGAAGAGGTGACAACACCAGGTTATAAAGCACCTAAGAATAGATTAACACTTCTACTTGGAGGTAATGCCAAAGTTGAATGCAAATTAAAACCGATGCTAATTTATCGTACAATGAACCCAAGAGCATTAAAAGGCAATAACAAGCAATCCCTTTCAGTAACTTTCAGAATAAAATGGCTTGGGTAACAAAGAAGTTGTTTGAAGAATAGTTCAATGTGAATTTTTGTTCCACATTTGAAAAATATTGAAAAAAATAATAATTTCGATTTCAAAGTTCTTTTCATTTTAGATTAATGCCCTGGGCATCCCAACTCACTTAATGCATGGAGGAAAATGTAGCCTGATAGCATGTCCATAAGATACTTCAAGGTTTTCAAATTTGAGACACTTGTAGTCAAAGAAATAGTGTCTCTTGGCAAGTCCATGGGCCTCAAGGTTGACGGTGTGGGCATTAACGATCTCGTCGAGGAACACTCAGAGGAACTGACTACAGATGAACTCCTGCAGATTCAGAAGCAGTGGTTCCCCGGAAGAGGACAGTGTATCAGAGAAGGCTATCTTTATGATTGACATAAAAGCAGTGTTGGCAAAGTGGCAGTATGTTTCTCAATTTGTAGATAAATACCATCCTGGAAAAGTATCTGCAGGTCGTGCAGCTGCTTTATTTTATGAAACTGCTCTGGTGCATTTTCATAACGTTTCAGAAAGCAGGAAAAAGCACACTTCTCTTGATATGTTCCTAATGAAATGACTTATAAGTGTGAAAAGTGAAGAAAATGTGTCCAAAAAGCCTAAATTAGGCGAAGTAAGAGAGAAAACAATGGAGGTTGTTCTTCTTGAAGTCTTAATAGAAAGAGATTATTCTTGTGTTTATTTATCACATATGGTGCAATGTAAACGGTAATTGAATCTCGTGTTGTGCAGTATTTATCATCAAAATTATATAAGAATTGGATGAGATATGATGGCTCGGCCATCTCTCCCCAGTTCTTATATTAATCATTAAAATCCAGAAATACAACAACACGAGGGATAACGGTAACAGCAGATCAATAATTTATTCTAGGTTGGTGTAGAGCCGTTTCGTTCCTGGGTGAACAGGCATGCCACTAGAATACCAAAGAAGCTTCGACCACATGTCGGGGTCGAGTTGGGACAGCCTGAAAGAACCTCCTGTCTCCACAGCTGCTGGATGGATAAGAGAGAGAACGCTATTGCTTTCTCTACACCTGTTGCATTGCGCATGCGTGCTCGGGTACTTCCACTGACGGCTAATCCCTTGCACATGCGCAATGGCACTTCCCAAGATGGCGGCCAATGGCGGCCACACGCACCACTACAATTACTTCATTAATTTTTATACATGATGAAGTGAATCTGATATGTTGATTAATAAATTTTATAGGTCGATTTATTTATTGTCTTTTGATTGTTCTATACAAGCCATATGTATGATAGGTGCTAACAAGCTGTTGATGAAGCTACAGGATCCCTAGAACTGATGTGCATATATGCGTAAGTGTGTGTGTGTATGTATTATAGATGCACATATATGTAAATACAAATGAACACAAACATACATGCTTGTGCACACACGAAAAATTAAATGCTCTACTGACCTGTGTTAATGAGGTAAATATCCCAACCCTCTTTGTTGGGTATAAGGTTGTGAGTCAATTGAGTCACATTACTTCGATTACAGAGCTTAGATCTTTCATTATACTCAAAGGAGTTACATCTTAGGGTTTTATGACAGGCTTGATAACACTGCATTAAGCTCATGTTTGTCAGCTGTGGAAATGCGTCATGTCCTGGTATGAAAGTTTTTTTAAATGCAACAAACTCATCGTTGACTGGAAAAGAGAAAGGAAACAAGAAATATATCTTATACTCACACACACATATTTAAAATTTATATAGCATCTGGTGCATAATTTGTTTTAAATGTACAATATATTATATGTTACTCAAATGCCCAGAATGCAAGAGGACTAATAGTTCGACTAATGACTTTTCAGATGATGTAAAAGTTACCACCATTATACACTAAGAAGATATTTTGACTATTTTTTGCTTTTTGTGTGTGCATGGTAGTCTCATTTTCATAAAATGTGCTCAGCAGTCCATGTTATGTAAGTGCAAATCCCAGCGCTTTATGAGTTAATACTGCTTTGTTTTTCAGGACTATGTCTTTGTCTCTCCTTATAAATGTCAAGGTCTTTACAGAAATGGTTATCTATATTATGAAATACAAATGGAATAAAACTTTTCAGAAAAAGAGGAAAAGAGAATTCAATAATAATATACAGAGAGTAATTACGGTTTATTCGTTGGTAGTAATCTCTGCTTTTGGCTGTATTTATTTTCTTAGAGATAGCTGCACTTTCTTTTGATAAGTAACATTTTCCATTTTCTTCAGTTATTTCAAATGATAAACAAGTAATGTCAGACAGACATTTTTCTGCACACATGTCTGCTGTTACCTTTTCCTGTTTCCACAATATTTTCCCAGATACCTCCAGAATCGCATCTTTTACTTGCATAAAATGGTACTGAGCAACTGTAATTAAATTAAAATTTAGGTAAGCATAAAAACAACAGCAACAACAATAATAATTTCTAACATAGAAAGCAGGACAAAAATATGAGGTCAGAAGTGGTCAATTAAATTGGCCTCTACATTTGACTGGCATTGTATTTCATTGGCTCTGGAAAGGCAAAGTTGACATGAGATGAATTTGAAATTAGGAGTTATAGATTTATATCATGCATCAGATACTGTGTGCAGTACAGATTTGGCTATCATTCAAGTTTGTCATGACGATTGCCCTATTCTCTCCTTTAACTAAGCAGAGAAGTTCCTTTTCCTCTATCTGCTAGCTATAGCAAAAGAAGTTGAAAAGTCTGACAATAGGGGCTCTCCTCTTTGGCTAATCCCTTAACAAATAACTGATTACAATAAGGTGGTATTTTTATTTTCTATTAAGTTAGCCATGTCAGAAATAGCAATATCATGACATTTTTTTCAGACCACCCTCCCTTCTATAATTCTGAGATTAATGTGGTCCATGCCAAGCCTGAGCAACTGTGGGTCAATGTGAGTGTTTGCTATTGCAATAAATCAAATAACATTGCACCAAGTATTGTCCAACACCATCATCACAATGACCACCTGAAGAGCCAGGTGGTGGTGTTGAAATAGGCAAAGTATTATACCAGAGGATAAACTGTATCTGATCACTTAGCTTGCAATATTATGTTCAACAATAAGACAGTGAGCTGATTGATTCATAATGGGGAAAATGCTTAGCAGCATTTCTTCTGAATTTATGTTCTGAGTTCAAATGCTATTACATTCAACTTCACCTTTCATCATTTCAGAGTTGACAAAGTAAGTACCAGTTGAGCACTGGGGTCAATGTAATCAACTTATCCCCTCCCCCAAAATTACTGAAATTTGAAATCAATATTATGTTCAACATTTACTGTTATACTGGATCACACTTGACGTGGGCAATGTAATTGGTGAGCATTACACAATCTATAGAAAATTAATTGAGGGGGAAAGAGCACCGATATTATCAGGGATTCTCTGGGCTATGATATGAATGAGGTGGCAATTTTTTTTCAAAGATTTTTCTGGTCTTGGAATACTATGGGCAACTTTATAAAATCCTTGGTAGTGCTATTAAACGGTTCTATGAAACCAAAATTAAAATCTAGTCATAGAAGTGCTATCAGACAGTGCTGTTTAAGATATTCACAGTGGAACAAATTAATTTTACATGTACTTCTTCAGTGTCCAGGCATTATTGATTTGTAAGATTTACGTCAAGCTGCTGCTATTGTGTGTGGGACAGATCTAGCTATCATTCAAGTTCATTAAACCCTAACCCTATAGCAAAAAAGGTTGTGTGATGAAAAAGGTTGAAAGGTCTGGCAATTGGGACTTGTCTCCTTGGTCAATCCCTAAAAATAAAACAAAATTACCTAGGCAGAGAGTAAAAAAAGAGAGAGTCTATTTATATTACCTTTACAAGAAGACACTTTCGGAACCCATTGATTGTCCTCTTTACATGTTGCCTTCAATTCATTTCCCCCTGGGCAAGTGTAGATCACTTCAGAATTATAGGTGGTGGTTTTGAAGGATTTTAAGGCATTAGCAACTCTTTTTGGTGGTCCACAGTTAATATTTTTAAAAGCTGAAAGTGAAAAGAAGAATTTATATCAATTTTGAGTACACAACAGGAGGAAATTGAGAATGAGGAGATAATGACAAATTCAAAATAAAAGATGTTGACTGAAACAAATTGAAGACATTTTGCACACATGTACACACACACATGATATAACCTGCATGTATACTTAAATGTACGACTGCTACTGTTGAGTTTAGGAGCTAAACATAGGTTATCATCATCTAGTCTACTTCAATATAACTGTTTGATTACTAGCATTCTTCATAGTAATAAAGGTAATGATATAGGATCAGAGAGCAAATGTAGAAGATACTGTGGAGATCAAATGCCTGAAGTTTATAGATGGTAAGGCATTTTATAAGTATGTTGAAAGGGAAGTAGACAGAGAGCAAATAGCAAAGAGAAATTAGAAAGGAATAGGTGGAATTTTGATAATTGTTACCCAATCAGAAAGGACTTTGTACAGGATAGCTGCGATAAAATGGAAGTAAGCATTAGAAGAGGTTTTAAACAAAATGTAAGTTATGTGTAAGAGTTAATACATACACAAGAGAATGGGTGTCAAAGAGTAAGGTAAATATAGAGAGAAAGATAGTTTGATGGTGATATATATAGAGTGGGAGAGTTGTTGACCTAAAAGTTGAGTTATTTCTCATAGAAAATTACACTTTTTTATTATTATTATATATGAATGACATTGCCTGTGGGTTAAACATACATATATAACCACATACACTTGCACTTAAAAAATATATATGTATGTTTGTATGTATAAATGCACACAATAAGATGGAAATACTCTACTGACCTGGAGCAAGGAAGTAAGCATCCTGATTTCCATTGTTGGGTTTAAGTTTCTCAGTCAACTGAGTCACTTTATTGAGCCGACATGTTTTATCTTCCTGATTGTACTGGTAAGAATTACATCTTCGAGATTGATAACAAGCCTTATTACACTCATTTAAATCCATATTCTCAAACTGTTTTAAAGTATCCTCTTCTGGTAAGCTAATTCTTTTCAGCATCACAGGCTTAACATCGGCTAGAAAAGAAGTAAAAAACAAGAAACATATGTTATATTCAACCAACCATCCAATCACAAACACACATCACATGTACCATGTTAAATTACATGGAAAAATGCGAGCAAGAGAAATAATATTCTTAGATTATCGACCTGGAAAAGTACAGGACAAGTTATTACACTTGGAAAAGTACAGGACAAGTTATTACACTTGCAAAAATTCAGGACAAGTTATTACGTCTGGTAAAGTACAGAACAAGAAAATTTTTTCTTAAAATATTGCAGCTAAGGATAAAATTTCAAATAAAATATTTAGATTTAGAAAATATTAGCTTTTATTAAAACTAAAAATTTTATTACAAGTTATTCTATTTGTTATTACTTGTTACTTCTATTGAAAATAAAAAATAACGAAATTAAAATATTTTTGCACTTTAAAAATATTCTTTTTTTAAAAATATTATCGTAAAAACCCATGTAAGTTGCACACCTAAGTAATTTATGCAGGTGATTTTCAGGATAAAAATTGTTAAAAAAAGCTTCTACTTATGTAAAATTTGCACCCAAAAGTTTTCAGAATTGCCGATCTGGCCAGGGGAAAAAGGTCTTCAATTTAGTTGTATTTAGCATAATTTCACTTACATATGATTAGATTTTATTGAATTTTCATTAAACAAAAATAATTTCTGTTTAACAGGTATCAAATTGAAATGTAGTTAGATGATAGTAATTGTTATATTTAAATCACAACTAGAAAATTCATGCAAATTACTTCCTAAATCTATTCATGGCATGGCAATTTATATTATTGAAATTGCCAGGCTATTTTCTCTGTATAAATTTGATCTATGAATATAACTAAACTTCTTGAGGGTGTCCAAGATAAGCAATGCAGTGAAGTCTACAACTTTATCCCAATTGACTTTTGTTGTAGATATACAGAGAAATGGCTGACCTTTCTTTTTGAGTCAGAAAGATTCATCATGATAGCAATTATATTCTCACATTCATGAGTATTCTAATAGTGAGATCACTAAATCTAGTTTAAGATTTCAAGAAGGAAGGATTTCAACAGAAAAGGATAAAATCTTGAAATAAATATGAGTGAATTTGCTGGCTGTTTAGATCTTGATATTCTGGAGCTATTCTGAAGAGGAACTTATTTTAGGTAGAGAAGAATTGTTAGTTCCAGCAGACAATTTCTATAATTCTAGTTTCATGGGAAAATGTACTCTTCATCTGACATTTGGGGTTTTGAAGGGTATCTTGCTATAACAGCCATGATAAAACGTAAGATTTACATGGCTACATAGATCCGCATTACTTTTACTGTTCTTTTGTATGTTGGATTATGTAGGAGAGCAATAGTGGTGTGATAGTGTGCTGTAACAGCACTGTCTAAGCTATGCCAACATGGAAAAATGAAGAAAAAGCTGTTGCTACTGTCACTACTACTACTACTACTACTACTACTACTACTACCACTACCACTACTGCCACCACCAGCTCCACCACCACCATCACCACCACTCGGGTTTAAGAAAAACATTATGTTTTTACATATAAATATGATTAAAAGCATGCATAAGAGTGTTGAAGTTAAACAAATTCTGTATAAGAATGTCCTAACAGTATTTACAATTCTTGATATAAATTTTCTTTTTCAGGAAAATATTTATGTCCGTCTTTACAGAAGTCATTGTGTATATACTATGAAATATAAATGGAATAAAATATCAGTGAATGCTGAAAAGTAAATCCAATAATAAAACACAAAAAATAATTACGTTTTACTCGTTGGTAGTAATCTCTGCTATTGTCTGTTTTCATATTTGTAGAGGTAGCTGCACTTTCCTCTGATATGTAACATTTCCCACTTTCTTTTATTATTTCAAATGATAAACAAGTTTCGTCAGACATGCATTTTTCTCCACAGGCTTCTGCTGTTACATTTTTCTTATACCACAATATTTTTCCAGATACACCCAGAGCTGCACCATTTACTTTCACAAAATGGATCTGAGGATCTTGAGTTAAAATAAAATTTAGACCAATGAAATATATCAATAACAACATAAATTTCTAATATAGAAAGTAGGTAAAATATCTGAGGTCAGAACTGGACAATTAAAATGGCTCCCTACACTTGACTGGTTTTTAAAAATTTTATTTTATTTTATTGGCTCAGGAATGGCAAAGTTAATATCAGCAGGATTTGAATGCAGAGCCAGAAAAAATACCACAACATATTTTTTGTCTGATGCTCAAATGATTCTGTCAATACACCACCTTTACCAACAAAAATAATTATAAATAATGTTGATGTTATCAATATCATTGATAACAGTTTCTAACATAAACACGAGGTCACACGTTCTGCAACAAGGATATAGGAAGATAAATCAATTGCAGTACTTGAATAGAGCTTGTTTTACCAACCTCAGAATATGAAAGGTGAAGTACATCTAAAAGGATGAAACTAAGTATGACTTGTCACATTGACACCCATGACTTTATTCATTTCCCAATCTTTTGCTCATCATCATCATCATCATCATCATCGTTTAACGTCCGCTTTCCATGCTAGCATGGGTTGGACGATTTGACTGAGGACTGGTGAAACCGGATGGCAACACCAGGCTCCAATCTAAATTTGGCAGAGTTTCTACAGCTGGATGCCCTTCCTAACACCAACCACTCAGAGAGTGTAAACAAAAATAATTTCACTTTTAACATTTGTAGTGAATAAATATAAATTAGTATACATATATGGGCACTCACAATTTAATGTAACAAACTAAGAGATTTTAATTCATCAAAATTATACTTTTAGTAAGATGATGATTATTTTTGCAAGGTTGTCGCTTTTGAACTTTATGAACAGAAGGAGGTTAATTTTAACATTCAACGAGAGTGAACATTTTATTAATCAGAATATCTTCATTCAACAAGTAGCCACCTTATTATTTGTTTTCCATTCAAGAAGTGACTCTTTTCCCTTGTTGGTCTTTTAGTATAAATATAGAACTGAGTGGTGTGAGTCAATGATCTGGGTTTGATTCTCAGTCTAAGTCAGTTCATTGATTTTCCTCATTCTGGTTCTGAAATAGGTCAATGATGTACATTGGAGAGACAGCATGTAGTATAGGTGAGTGGATAGGTAAACACTTGCATGAGCTCAAGCAGGAGACAAATTTGTCAGTGCTCTACCAGCATGCTCAGTAAGAACATGGAAGCTTGGTTGACAGCTTAAATGATAGAATCTTATTAACGCATAGAACAAACATGACACTCAGACAGATTATGGAGGCTAGACATGTAATAGAAGATAGACTGAGGCACAACAGAAAATGTTAGTGGAATTATAATACTTCCATTCCACCACACTGTGCAACCTGGTGACTAAAGACAGAATGAGGAAAATAAGTAGATGACACGGGTACTAACAGTATAATATACAAACCCATTATATGCACACAAGACACACATACACATACTTAAGACAGTATAAGAAAGAGATGAAATAAAGACCAGTATAAACAGTGTAACATACAAACCCATATACATGTGCACGGAACACACATACTAAACTCTGAGACACATACATACATACTAACACGCACACACACACAAACACATAGACAGAAACACATGCACAGATAGAGATACATACCATAGAAAAACAAAATAGAATTGACAGGATAAGAGGAGACACATGGGACAGAGTCACTGAAGAGGTCTCAGAATATGTGATGAAAAACCCCTTTGACATACAAATACACTAAAAATAATAAGTAAAAACCTACAGTGAAGATCAAATAAATAGTGTGTGTGTTTAAGTGGCAAAAGATGATTATCCCCATGTATAAAAATATCTTGTATTCTAATTAGAGAATGCTTTGCAATTTTGCCTTATGGATAAAATTTGGTGGATACAAACAATGTAGAGGGCTGCTGGAGAGAACAAGTTTCTACACTTCCAGCTCTTGGTTGACTTAATCCATCATCTGATTTAAAAACATCACCTGGCTTTTGGGTAGCATTATTAGAGTTCACTCAGCAGCAAACATTTGGAGAGGTCTGCAGTCTGAAAATAACTCCCTTTCTCTCTACCACCAGTCATAAACACCATGAAAATTGTCATGCAATCAGCCTTCCTCTGACAAAGACACTTAAAAATAAAACAAAATTACATAGACAGAGACAAGAGAAAGCTATTTACATTACCTTTACAGGTTTCTACCATTGGAGACCATTTATTGTTCTTTTCACATGTTGACTTTAGTTGCTCTCCCTTTGGACAAGTATAGGTCACTTCAGATTTATAGGTGGTGGTTTTGTAGAACTTCACTGCACCAACAACTTCCTTTGGAAGTCCACAGTTAATATTTGCTTTAACTGGAATTGATAATAGAAATTGGTATCAAGAGTACTTGTATGTTAGGAAGAGGGTGAGAACAGAGAGAAGATATACTCCCTACAACAAGTGAGATACAGACAGATCATCAATGATTTTGGATTTAATTAATCCTCATCAGTGACTCTTACTCAGTTGCTGAGGACTAAACTTAACTTGCCTTGTCAGTTTATGTAAATTCTTTTAGATATAGGGACAAAAAGAATAGATACTAGTCTAAGTAAGCTAAATTGGTTGCTGAAAAATTGTAACAAAATCTATTTGATAAGCTGGGATATTATTAGTAGAGCAAAACCTTATAGAATAGCTGGAAAGAGATGAAACCTGTGCATTGAGGAAGTATACCAAATTTTCACTTCAAAATTTAATCTAATAAACATGAGGCAGGAAAAAGCACTGAGATGGCTTCACATAAGGAAAAATACATTGAAACAATTTAAATAAACACATAACACTATACATAATTATTATAATAATTGAGAAACAAAGAACCAAAGAAATAAATCAAACATGATAGAACTCAGCATTAATAATATACTCTTTGCAATGAGTGGAACAATAAATTTTTAGAATCAATAATAAATCTACATAAAAATTTATTCCAGCCTTGGCCTATATTTAGCATCATGTTTCACTTCACCAGCTCAAGATTCTTAGGACTATTAATAGTAGCACCCCTACCTCCCACTGAACACTATTTATTCCTTCCATTTTTCTCCAAAACGGTCATGGGTGAAGGACTCTGACAAAACTGCACCGACCATGATGCTGGACTGCATACCCAACAGTGTGCTGTCACTGCAGTTGACCGCACTATAAAGCTTTTGAACAAACTCAAGCATCCCCTCGAACAGAACAGGCTTTGGTTCTTCTCAGGTGAGAAAACTTTTTGCCAGGATTAGATGGTGAACACGCTGAACAGCTGTTTGTTTGCTGCGTCCTCAAAACAAGTACTGAGAGGGATAAAACTCAAACATCCAGTCAACATCATGGTGTTTTGAGTGATTACTAGTAATGGTGATGTTGTGCCGCCATTAATCCTCCCACACAGCCTCAGACTCAACACAGAAGCCTACATCAAATGCCTAGAGAAGGTAGTGCTCCCCTGGTTCAAGAGGGTGGGTGCTGAAAGACCCTATGTCTGGCAACAGGACTCTGCACCATGTTACACAAACAGGGGAACCCAGTCATGGCTGTCAGACAATTTCTGCGACCACATCACCCCTAACATCTGGCCACCTAACTCCCAAGAGTGCAACCCCCTTGATTATTATGTGTGGGGCGCATTTGAGTGAGAGACCAACAAAACTCCTTGTAACTCCAAAGACGAACTGAAGGCAAGGATTATGGCAGCATTGACCAACTTAAACAAGGAGACTGTCCAGAAGACTTGCAGGAGATTCTGAAGTTGTCTGGGGGCTGTGGTTGAAGCCAATGGCAATTTTATTGACTAAATTTACACTTTAGTATTTCAAGATATTTTTATGTAATTTTGATAAATATATCTGTTAAAATGAGATGTCAGTGCTATTTTCATTTTTGCGTAATTTAGATGACAGTTTATTCACTCACCCTGTATATTGCACATATGCATGAACCTATATTTAAATAAACATAAACACATGTACACACAAAAAATAAAATGAAAACATTCTACTGACTTGGGTTAACAATGTAAGTATCCCAGCTCCATTTGCTGGGTTGAAGGTCATGAGTCAAGTGAGTTGCATTACTTCGATCACAGATCTGAGCTCTTTCATTGTACTCATAAGAGTTACATCCTGGAGTTTGATGACAGGCTTGATGACACTCCTTTAAGCTCACATTTTTCAGCGTTCCAAATGTATCCTGCCCTGGTATGGAAGTTCTTTTTATTATAAAAAGTTCATCTTCAGCTAGATAAAAAAGAAACAAAAGAAAATGAGAAAGACATTTTATATTCATGCAAACATATCAAATATATAGCATCATCATCATCATCATCATCATCATATAGTGTCCATCTTCCATACATGGGAGGACAGTTTACAGGAACTGGCCAGGTAGAAAAACTGCCCTAGGCTATTGTGTCTGTTTTGGCATGGATTTTACAGCTGGATGACCTTCCTAACACCAACCACTCTGCACTGTGCATAATTTATTTTAAATGGACAATTTATTGTAAACAAATAATTGATCTACAAAATAACAACTTAGAATTCATTGGCATGAAATTGCCCTAACAGTTTTTATAGTTCTTAATATTGCTTATTTCTGGAATGTTTATGTCTCTTCTATAGATAAACCTGTCAGTGTTTGGACAAAAATGGTTGTCTATATAATATGAAGTACAAATGGAATCAGGTATCAGAGAATGCTGAAAATTAATTCGCATAAGAAAATACAAAGAATAATTACGTCTTATTCGTTGATAGTAATCTCTTTTATTGGTTGGTTTTAATTTGTTGGAAGAAGCTGCACTTTTCATTGATATGTAACATTTTCCACTTCCTCTGCTTATTTCAAATGAGAAACAAGTTTCGTCAGATAAACATTCATTTGCACAGTCTTCTGCTGTTACGTTTTTGTTCCACAATATTTTCCCAGATACATGTAGAATTGCACCACTTACTTTCACAAAATACATCTGAGTATCTAGAATTAAAGGAAAATTTAGACAAATATAAATAAGAACCATAATGATAATTTCCCACAAAAAAATCTGAGGTCAGAATTGGTAATTTAGATTGCCCAGTATACTTGATTGGTATTTTATTTTCTTGGTCCAGGAAAGGCAAAGCTTACATCAGCAGGATATGAGGTCAGAAATTAAAGAGCTAGAACAAATACCACAAAATTCTTTGATATTCTAATAAATCTGTCAATCCGTCACTTTAATAACAAGAACAATTATAATTATTGTTGAACTTAACAATATCAAATATTTCTAACTTAAACACAAGCTACAAATTTTGCAGTGAGGATACACAAAAACAGTTGAAATTCTGTACTTGAATAATACTTATTTTATCAACTCCAGAAGTAAGAAAGGTGAAATACATCCAGGTGGGATTTGAACCCAGAATGTAAAAGGATGTAACTAAATACAACTAGTGATGGCAAAACCCATCACTTTAGTGAATTTGTAATGCTTTGCCCTAGAAAACTAAAAGAGCATTTGTATCATCATCAAGTAAATAAATATAAAATAAGTAATAAAGGTGGATATGCAAATCTCAATGTTAGCAAGCTAAGAAATTTTAATTCCTGAAAATTATGATTTTAGTGAGATGAAAAAAGAAAAGTGATTATCTTTATGAAGTTGGCTCTTTGAATTTCATGACCACAAGTCATTAACTTAATAATTTTACTAGCCATTGAGGCTTCCTGTCTCCCTCCCACTAGCCACAAACACCATGGAAATTGTCATGGAGTTAGTTGTTCTTTTGATAAAGACATTTTACATAAAACAACAAAATTTCCAATTCAGAGACAAGAGAGAACCTGTTTACATTACCTCTACAATCAGATGCAACTGCAGTCCATTTATTATCCTCTTTACATACTGATTCCAATGTTTCTCCTCCTGGACAAGTATAGATCACTTCAGCTTTATAGGTGGTGGCAGTGTAGGACTTCTTTGCACCAGTAATGTCTTTTGGTGGACCACAGTTAATTTTTCTGTGAGCTGAAATAGTAAAAGAAACTGAAGTCAACACACACACACACACACACACACACACACACACAGATAGATGAATGGATGGATGGACAGACATGCAGATGGATAGATAGACAGATAGGTAGATAGTGTTACTTGTGTGTATAGTTTGATGTACCACTGCTATTAGTAAGTTCAGATCTCTCAGTAGATTATCATCATCTACTCTATTTCCAATATAATCGGTTGTTTACTACTATACTTTGGCGAGCTTATGGCAATGAGTTATACACAATGCTTCGAGTGGCATGGGTGCTTCAAAAGCAGAAGAATGTCCCTGGAAGACCAGCCATGAGCATCCCCTGGAAATGTGATATTGTGCATCGAGAATTTATACCCCAAGGCCAGACTATCAATTGAGAGTCCAGCTGTGATGTTTTGAAGCATTTGAGGGAGGCAAGTTGGTGAAAGTGGCTGGATCTGTGAAGCACCAAAGAATTGGATTCTTCACTGAGATCTCCTCACTCATGAGTTCCTCACCAAAACCAACATGATATTGCTTTTGCACCCACCCTATTCCACCTGTGGACTTCCATCTCTTCCCCAGGAGGAAAATGCAACTCAATAATTGCTGCTTTAACACTGTTGAAGAGATCCAGAGTGAATTGCAGAAGGTCCTTGGCTCATTTGCAGAAGATGACTTCCAGGCTGGATTCCAAAAATGGCTGAAACACTGGGATCAGTGTATTGCTGCACAAGGTGACTATTTTAAAGGAGATGTTAAAACTTAGGTAAATAAATTATTTTTTATTAAACATAGCTAGTCCAGGAATCTTTTGATACCACCTATACACACACACGTGTTATGGAAGATGGTAGGGATTATAATTTTTGTATGACTTAATAGATTTGTTGCTGTTTAGTTACCTATTTAGGAGTTGGTTGTAATTTACTTATTGAATTTAATTACATAAGGTAAATGTGTTTGAAAGTTGTGGTTTCCTTGGTTTGTTTGTTCCCAAACAACACTTATTTTAGTGCTGTTGACACCGCTGGATTGAATGGTACTGCTCAGGTATCGAAACCATAATCATATTCATGGGGCAGCTGATGATGGAGGTATTTTGGATTGTTGGTATGGCTGTTTTTGTATATGTGCAACAGTATTATTGGATTGTTGGTATGGCTGTGGAATAGTATTATAGCACATCCTTTTGTTATATATATACACACATATATATAGATACATATATATTAGAGGAATCTAAACAGTGATCTAAAATCCTCATATTCTACATATATATATATAAATATTGAATGATGAAATGAGTGCTCAACACCACATTGGCGGATATATAATTTCTTTATTTGTAAATTAAGGCTACCATTGGATTCATGTTAAGAAAAGTAGGAAAATATCCTAGTGTCTCAAATTACAGAATGACATATATATAAGTATATAAGAATATTTTCACATTTATATAAAGGCAAACGCACTCCTACATAAGTACGTATAGCTGTAATACAAACAAACACACATACATACACTAATAGTCTATCTGAGTATATATATATAAATATGAAATGATGCATTTCTTAATGACTATACAATTCAAACTTGAGTACACACTATTATATATAAATAAATAAATTTGATTCAATAGGATTTTATGGCTACTGACACTTTGGTCAAGAGTTTACATTGACTATGTAAAGGACTAAAAATTTAAATAGATGACAGTTTTATTTATATTTATTTGTATTACATATTTCTTACTATTTGTTTTTATTTTATCATTGTGATTATAATACATCTTTATTTCAATTTGCTAATACTTTTTATGTATTATTTTTAATATCTTTATTTTTAATTATTTTATCTTTATTCTTATTTTTATACTTTTATATTTTTTGTTTATTTGTATGATATTCTTAACATATACCTACACTCTATATGTAAGATAGATATTTCCTTTCTTCCTTAGTGTATTAATTTAATCCCTTTCATAAGCATGTAACCTTCATCTTTTAAACAAACAAAAAACAAAAATCTCTGAAGAGATTCTACCCTATATTTTTCAAAATGATAATTCTCATCATTGGATTTAATCCAGTTCTTGAAATTTTGCATTTATCTGTGGGCTGGAATCGAAATGTACATAGTCTTTTTTTAAAATTTATTTGTATTCAGTTTTTACCTCAGAACTATGTTAAATCAATTTACATCTTTACCAACTCTCCATTTTCCCAACTTTTACACACACACACACACACACACATATTTAGATAAAGATAGTTTTGGTCAACTATTACAGTCTGATGAGACATAAAGCTAAGTGCTTTATGGATGTGACACCCTGGATAACCCTATAAATCAGTCATAACTATCTTTACCTAAATACTCTAGCTCAAGAGCAAAGAGTGTGCTTCTCTTTTGGATTTATGATTTACTGACAATATATCATCATCATCATCATCATTGTTTAACGTCCGCTTTCCATGCTAGCATGGGTTGGACGATTTGACTGAGGACTGGTGAAACCGGATGGCAACACCAGGCTCCAATCTAATTTGGCAGAGTTTCTACAGCTGGATGCCCTTCCTAACGCCAACCACTCAGAGAGTGTAGTGGGTGCTTTTACGTGTCACCCGCATGAAAACGGCCACGCTCAAAATGGTGTCTTTTATGTGCCACCCGCACAAGCCAGTCCAGGGGCACTGGCAACGATCTCACTCGAAAATCCTATGGGAGCCAGTCAGGCGGTACTGGCAACGGCCACGCTCAAAATGGTGCATCTCATGTGCCACCCGCACAAGAGCCAGTCCAGGGGCACTGGCAACGATCTTACTTGGCTTACGATATATATGTATATATATATACATATAGAGAGAGAGAGAGAGAGAGACAGATATATATATATATATATAGAGAGAGAGAGAGAGAGAGAGAGAGAGAGAGAGAGAGAAAGAGAGAGAGGGGGAGAGAGAAGGGGAGAGAGAAGGGAGAGATACATAGATAGATAAATAGATAAAAAGCTAGATAGATAGACAGACAGACAGACAGACAAACAGATAGATAGATAGGTAAATACACACACACACACAAGTATGTATGTAAATACACACAGGTATGCACACAATAAATAACAAGGGAAGAATTCACTGACCTGGGTTAAGAACATGTACCTCCAAACTTTCACTGTCATGGTGAATTAAATTACTCAACTCAGTCACATTACTCAGTTCACAGACCTTAGCTTTGATATTGAATGAATATGATGAACAGTCTGAATATAGATAACAAGCTTCTTGACAACCATCTACGGTTAAATTCTCAAGATGTGCAAATGTATGTTTGCTTGGTATGCTAGTATTTTTAAGCACAAGAGGCTCTCCATTGGCTGGATAAAAAAAAGAAAACAAGAAATACATTTTACACATGTCCACCCACTCAAACACACACATACACCATACATATCAAATATTGTAATCTATCTGGTACAAAATTTTGTAAATGTTTAATTTATTGTAAACAAATAATTGATCCATGAAATGACATCTTCATTAAAATTCATGAGTTGTATAACTTCTTCAAAACTTAATGGAAACCTTGTCTCACTACTTAGGCTCAAGACAATGCATTTGTATGTCTCTTCTGTAATGGTGTGCTTTTGTAGAGTCATTACATAATTAAAAAGGTGGTCAACTTGTGTTATTACAGCCATTTAGCTTTAAACAAAAGCACACCATTGGAATAGGGATGTATAAATGGATTATCTACAACCTAAACATTGAAGTGAAGTTCCATGTACATCTCATGATGTAGCAGAATTCACATTAATTCTGAGAGGGGTGTTTTATGCTAACAAACTATTTTGTGGATGAATTTGGTTTTTAGTTGTACATAGGCCATTTATAAAACAATGCATGGTTAATTTTCTGCTATTTTAATCAAAATTTCAAATGCTGATATTTTTGCATAGTTCTTTTATTTTACAAATAGCTATAAAGTGAAATTCTGTTTTGTCTGGGGAAAGTCATTCTCTTTTAGTGTCTTATAATTTAATACTCTCACTGGTAAAATTTCCACTCATTTACTTAATTATTTTTTTTTAACTAAAATTTTTGTTGTGTCTCGCAACCCTTTCAATAGCTGTTGACCCTGTCTGTTAGCCAAGCTGTCTTTTTGTTTGTTTGTGCACATGTGTGTGGGTCAGTGTGTGTATGCATACACATGTATGTATGTGCGTATGTATATATAATGTATGTGTGTGTGTGTGTATGTTTGTACATATGTATACTGCATATTCATGTGTTTTTGTGTGTGAGTGTTTGCATGTGTGTGTGTGTCTGTCCATATTACCTATGTACCTATCCATCTGTATGTCTATCTGCTTACTTTCATATCCATTTGCCTACATACATGTGCATATACATACATACACACATACATGCACACATCTACATAACGGCCCACTAACTATTGTACCAGTATATAAATATAAACTGTGTGTATGATTACCTACTACATATATTTCCTATTTAGTATTGGGATGATTCATTTATGAAGAGGTACTCCTGTATTTGCCTGAGGGTTGGGTCCTTTGGATGCTTGGATAAAATGCAGATGTGAAGTTGATCCAGTTGCCTCCATGTTGATAGAGTATGGAGGACTGTTTTTTGTCATGTTGTCTCAAATGTTCATTTAGTCTTTCCACAATGGTCCCAGATGTCTCACCTGTGTATGTCATGTTCATGTCTTTACAAGCACCTTCTATGCATCTTATGCTGTAGACTACATTTCTAGTTCTACAGTTAATGTCAGGGCTAATCCTACATACCATGCAGTTATCATTGGTGTATATGGCATTCTCAAAGGAGTACATCTTACATTGTTGTGATCTGATAGTGTTCCCTGGCTTTTCAACAATCTTAATGTTGAGTTTAGTCTCCTTCAGAGCTTTCCTAAATCTATGGGTTAGTTCTCCACGGGCTGTGGCTTCTACAAACATCACTCCTTGATATTTGTCAGTTTTATACCATGTGTTCACCCTGTTTGCTTTGTCACAAGTTCTTTGTATCCTATTCCGGTCTCTGCTTCTATATCTAGGGCAGGTACCACTGGTTTCATTACATATAATGCTATCTAATGTCTTTCTAGCACCCCTGTATACTCGAACCCTATCTTTCTGATCATATCCAGAGAAGTGCATGCGATGCATGAAGTTCTGTAAATGTTTCTTCGTTTCATAGGGTCTGCATAATGGGGACACGTTGTTCATTAGCCTGACTAAGTCTGCTATCAATATGTTAATTTTCATGCTTTGTGAAAAAGCTGAGTTCTTGTGAACAACATATTTAGAAGCTATGGGTTTCGTGTAATAGGAGTGGAAGAGCTGCACTCTGTTGTTCACTGTCTCTAACTAAAGTTCAGTATGTAGGACGGGGAGTCTATTGTTAGGGTGCCTAGTGGGGTAATCTATAGTTACCTTGATACTTTGGTGGATGGAGTTGGCTACTTGCTGGATGCTCTCCATTATGTTCCTCTCACTTTCTACATTACCATTACTTGAGTTGGTCTTAACTTGGATATTAATGTTGTTTACATACCTACTGTAAAGTAGAAGAATTATGGACTGTTCTGCTAAGGATTGCTTAAGTTTTCTGTCCCACCAGGTCATAAAGAGGCTGGCCATATCTCCAGCTACACTGACACCAATGCCTGCACCTTGAACCTGCATGTATAGTGTTTTGTTAAACTTTACTATGTGGTTCTTATGCTAGCCCCTATTGCATGTGCAATCATTCCTTTCACCTGATTGTTGTTCTCAGGGTCAGAAAAATAAGAGAAAATATAATCTTGAAATACAAAGAATAATTACGGTCTACTCGCTGATAGTAGTCTATGGCTTTGATTGTTTTTATTTTCTGGGAGTGTGTTGCACTTTCCTTTGATAAGTAACATTTTTCATTGTCTTTATTTATTTCAAATGATAAACAAGTTTTGTCAGTCAAACATTTTTCTGCACAGGCTTCTGCTGTTACATTTTCCTCGTCAACTAATACTTTCCCAGCTATATCCAGAAATGCACCTCTTACTTGCACAAAATAGATCTTAGTAACTGGAATTAGAGTAAAATTGAGACAAATGAAAAGTAACAACAACACCAGCAATAATCATACATATAATAAAATGTAATGTGTGTCTAATTAGTCACACTAGCAAAAGAAAAGTAAAATAACAAATGGAGTAGGAGTAGGTGACAATCAGAGGGACTAGAGCTGGTGAACAACATTTAAATCTATTGCTCCAAAAATGCTGGTACTTTAATCAAAACAAAACTGTAAATTTTTATCATAAATTGTATTTAGTCAATCAATTTCACACGCACACACACACACACACACACAAATATATATATGAAATAAAACATTAAACACTTTTGTTTTCAAAATATTATTCACATAGCATAGGTATGTTATGTGAATGATCATTCGAGTGTGGTTGATGCCAGTGCCACCTGACTGGCTCCAGTGTCGGTGGCACATAAAAAGCACCATTCAAGCATGGCCGATGCCAGTGCTACCTGACTGGCCTCTGTGTCGGTGCATGCATGCATCTGTTTTTTCATATATATATATATATATATATATATATATATATATATATGTATATATATAATATGCATCCACTAAACCTAGTCACAAGTAACATAAGCTAAGATTCAGGTTCAGCAGAAGTGTTGTGCCAATACCACCTTATCATTTGGGATGAATGCACCATGTCACATAGAGATGCAATGGAAGTTCTTGGTAAGACCTTACAGGGCATCAGAGGCAACAATAAATTTATGGGAGGAGTTACATTAGCTTTATCAGGAGACTTCAAACAGACATTGCCAGTCATTCTGAGATGAACAAGATCTGATAAAATAAAAGCATGCATTAAGTCTTCACACCTACGGAATAAAGTAATGAAATTCTCCTTCAATACTAACGTGTGAGCTTCGTTGAGACCGATGTGCAAAACAGTTTTCAATCTGGTTCCTCCGATTGCGAAATTGAAAAGTACTATTCAATGGGAATGGTGATATATATATATATATATATATATATATATATATATATATATATATATATATATATATATATATATATATGCATATATATGTATGTATGTATATATTATATATATATATATATATATATATATATATATATTATATAAATGTTCTATAATGTACACAGCCTTGGTTTTTTATCTCATTACGAAAAGTAAATCCTTATATAATGTATATATATATATAATTTGTATGATGTGGAGAATATACTGCCAGCGTTGAATACAACCTGAACATTAGCTTCAACTAAGCCTTGTGATGCAGCTTAGTGGATGCAATCTTTGTGGGAACTTGCTGGAGACAAGTTTCTACATTTCCAGCTCTTGGTAGGCAGACTTAATCCATCATCTTATTGAATAGCATTACCTGGCTCTTTGGTAAAATTTATGATGTCCGCTCTTGCAAACATTTAGGAAGATCTGTGGAACTTCCTCCCTCCTTGCAACCAGCCACAAACACCGTGGAACTTTTCATGTATTAGACCAGTTTCCACTGACAATAATATATTTAAAACAAAAATAAGACAAAATTATGTAGACCGAGGTAGGAAAAAGGAATGAATTTACATTACCATTACAAGCAGACACTACGTAAGTCCATCTACTGCCCCTTTCACATGTTGATTTTAGCTGTTCTCCCTTTGGACAAGTATAGGTCACATTAGATTTATAGATGGTGGTTTTGTAGGTCATTAATGCACCAACAACTTCCTTTGGAGGTCCACAGTTAATGTGTGCATAAACTGAAATTGAAAACAGAAATTGATGCCAAAGGTGAAGTATATTGTGTGTATACTCTGCTTGATATGTAGGAAAGGTTTTGGCTGGAATTTCATATGGGGTACCCAGTGTAAGCTATGGACACATAAAAGATGCAGTGAAATTACAGGAAGGTTAATAGAAAAAGTAGTCTTTGTATGTGACAGATGTGCAGGAACAATAAACACTAAGGACACATACGAATTGAATTTTCTCAAATGCCCTGGAAGTTCCCTAGAGGCTGTACATAGTTTCTTTTACACGGGTGACCTAATTAACAGCAGAGGAAGATGTTCTGAATGTATATAGTTGCTAGATTAAGAATAAGATGGAGAAAGTTCAGAGAGCTATTACCTCTGTTAGCAACAAAAGTTCCCTTTCTCTGGATGAAAGGCAGATTGTATGTTGCTTGTGTATGAACAAGTATACTACATAGAAGTGGGATGTGAGTTGTGAATGCAGAGATCTGTGTTGATTCTTATCATGTTGAAGTTGTTGAAATGTTTGTTACAGGCATGGTTTACTTGGTGGTATTCTTGCTGGATGTTTGTCATGAATCTGTCTCTTTTGTGTTGTGTGGTGGTGTTCTTCAGTTCATGCAGTAGGACCTTCTTTCGTTTCTGGTACTGGTTGATTTCTGCGTATATTTTCTTTTTGATGTTTTGTAACATCGTGTGTTTTAGTCTTCTAGCTTGATGTTCTGTGAATCCTAGCCACTGGATAACTAAATTAACAGATTTTATGTATAGCTTGGTGGAGATGCATGTTTTAATGAAGTTGAGCTATCAGGTAGCTATTTTGATTGTTAGACAGCAGAACACAGTGTTTTTCAGCATCTTGCTAGCTTGGCCAAAGCTTATCTTATTTCGTTTTTGCCTGTGGTTTGCAAGATTCTTTATGTAAATTCGTGTGTTGAAGCATATTTTATTGTGTCTGGGGAAAGTCATTCTCTTTTAGTGCCCTATTAATTTAACACATTCGCCAATTTCCACTCATTTACTTACTTATTTTCACTAAAATTTCCGTTGCGACTTACAAACTTTTCAATAGTTATTGACTTTATCCATTATCAGAATTGTGTTCTTTTTTTTTTGTGCATATGTGTGTACGTCAGTGTGCATGCACATACAGATATGTATGTAGTAAAAATAAATAAGTAAATGAGTGGAAATTGGTGAGTTAAACTAATAAGGTACTAAAATAAAATGACTCTCCCCAGAATCTTGCAGACCACATACAAAAATGAAATTTCTTTACTTGTTCTAGTTGTTATTTAAGGTATTTTCTGTTTTAATTGGAAGGTGGGGGTTATTAGTCAGGCATGTCACAGTGTTGATAGTATAGAAACTTGTTTATCTTGTGCTTTGATGTTCACAAAAGGATTTTGGTAGGTGTAAAGTTGTTTGTTGTATCTCTCTCTCTCTCTCTCTCTCTTGGTGTTCATTGTTACATAAGCAATTTGATTTGAAGAGATTTTAACCCTTGTGTTTCATGGAAGTAAAGTGTGTGGGCTATGTATTTATAAATATTTCTTCAATTCTGTTTCAAAGATGGGGTTTTATGATATATAATTTAGGCATCTGGATATATGCAGAAGTGAGGTATTAAAAAAGGTTTGTTTCCAGGTATAAAAATGGGGAAAGAATATAAAATTTGATTTAAAGAAAAAAAATCCTAACAAAATTACAAAGACAGAGGTAACAAAAGAGAAGTTTTTTACATTACCTTTACAAACAGGTGCTACTGGACTCCATTTGTTGTCCTTGTTACATATTGACTTTAGTTTTTCTCCCTTTGGGCAAGAGTAGGTCACTTCAGATTTATAGGTGGTGGTTTTGTAAGACTTTGATGCTCCAATAACATCATTTGGAGGCCCACAGTTAACTTTTGTGTAAGCTGAAGTTAAAAAAACAAATTGATATCAATGGGATGCATTATGTTAGAAAGAGGGTTAAAATGATGAGAAAATGACAATGTTACAATAAAAAGTATTAAGTGAAACAAACTGAAGTAATTTGCACACAGATAAATAAATAGATGAATGAATGAATGAATGAATGAATGAATGAATGTATGTATGTATGTATGTATGTGTGTGTGTGTGTGTGTATGTATGTCAAGTCACTCTTGAGAGCTACTGGTAACATGTAACCCAGTACAACCTGTTGCATGGTTGGGTCGTTAGCGACCAAACTGGCAACCCCATCAAGCTTGCTTGGTGAGGTGGGTGTGGTCATCCAACAATATGTGTACATGAGTATGTATAAATGGGGAGGTGGAAATATCTGAGTTGGTGTCTAGGTGTGTGGTTGGCTCCAACTACTCCTCTTCTTTTCCATCATATGCATAAGAATTACATCCTGGATATTGATGGTAAGCTTTATTACACTTCTTTAAGTCCAACAAGATGGAAATATTCTACTGATCTGGGTCACTTGTTCTCTATTGTGAGCAAAATCTTTGTGAAAGTACTGCTCACTATTGTAGAAGAAAACCTTTCAGAAACCCATTGCAGTTTCTGAGCAAGCAAGAGACAACTCCAATAGGAATTCAGAAAGTAAAAACAAAGGACTTCACATTACCTTTGTTGACCTCACCAAAGCATTTGACACTGTGCAGAAGAGGTCTAGAGCAAATCCTGAAGTGTTTTGGATGTTCCCTCAAATTCCTCAACATGATCATCTAGCTATATGACAACTGACAGGGCCAGACCATGCACAGCAACAGTCTTTCCAAGCCCTTTTCTGCTGGCAATGATGTGAAGCAAGGCTATGTCCACATCCCAACCCTTTTCTCTATCTTCTTGACTATGATGCTGATGATGAAGATGGCATCCACACTACATCCTGCACCATACCGATGACAGACATTTCAACTTGAGGCACCTATAAAATCACACCAGAACAACAGAAAAAGCTATTTATGAATTACTTTTTGCAGATGCTGTTGTTTTTGTTGCCCAGGCAAAGATATTAACTCTTGCTTTACAAAAGCAGCTTAGTATTTTAGCTTAGAAGTCAGTTTAATGAAAATAACAGTCTTCTATCAACGTGCGCCATGGCAAGAATAATACCTGCTTCACATCACCATCAGTGAGACTGAACTAAAGGCAGTTAACCAGTTCACCTACTTAAAGTGCATGAGTTCATCAAATAACAAAATCAACAAGGTGGTTGGCAACAGACTGGTCAAGGCAGAAAGTGCATTTGGCAGACAGCACAAAAGAGTCTGGAACAAAAACCCTCTGAATAAAGGTACTAAGATCAGTGTGTACAAAGCTGTCACTGATCACTCTTTTGCATGAGACAGGGTCATCGGTCATCTGTCGGCACTGCCTATGTCTCCTTGAGGGATTCAATTGATACTGATTTGCATCATCCTCATTCTTTCATTTTTCCTATTTTCTCCCTTCCTCAAAAAATTTGCCACATACAGATACTTACACACACAGAAACTTGAAATGACAAAGAACATTCTCTTTCTAATTCAATTCTAGAGTTTTCCAACTAACTCACATATACATAAATGATATTTTCTGTAAAAATACTATTCCTGATGATTCTCTGAAATGAGGTGAAAGCACTAAATAACAATTATCCAAAATTCTGACTTCCTCCTTTTTCTAGTTGAACCTAAGAAGCATCAGTTGTGGTGTGCAAGAGAGATGATTGCGCTGGTATGGTCATGAGGTGAGAATGGATGAGGATAGCTGTGTGAAAAAGTGTCACACCTAGCGGTTGAGGGAACCTGTGGAAAAGGTAGACCCAGGAAGACCTGGGATGAGGTGGTGAAGCACGACCTTCGAACATTAGGCCTCACTGAGGCAATGACTAGTGACTGAGACCTTTGGAAATATGCTGTGTGTGAGAAAACCCAGCAAGACAAGTGAGACCATAACCCGTGGCCTTTATCAGTTGTGTAGCCAGCTCACTTATGCGTACCTTTCCTTCTTTGGATACAAAACTCTGCTTGCGAAGACCTGTTGAGGCAAGTGAAATCAAAATCAAACCAAATTCGACGACTGGCACCTGTGCCAGTGGAGCGCTAACACCTCCATCTGAGCAGGACCACTGCCAGAGCAGCTGTCTGGCTTCTGTGCCGGTGGTACGTAAAAAGCATCATTTGAGCGTGATTGTTACCAGCATCACCTTACTGGTACGTGAACAAAACATTCGAGCGAGGTTGTTGCCAGTGCCACTGGACTGTCTCCTGTGCAGGTGACACGTAAAAAACACCATTTGAGCGTGGCCGTTGTCAGTACTGCCAGACTGGCCCTCGTGCCGGTGGCACGTAAAAGCACCCACTACACTCTTGGAGTGGTTGGTGTTAGGAAGGGCATCCAGCTGTAGAAACTCTGCCAGATCAGATTGGAGACTGGTGCAGCCATCTGGTTCGCCAGTCCTCAGTCAAATCATCCAACTCATGCTAGCATAGAAAGCAGACGTTAAACGATGATGATGATGATGATGATGATACATACATATATGGATGTACACACACACACACACAAACACACACACACACACACGATTATGTATGTATTTTCATTTTTCACTAAGGCATAGTGATAATAATAATCTGGTGTTAGAACTCAATATAAATATGCTTCAGAAAAGAAAGTTTTTGTGAAGTACAGAGTCAAATAAGAGATTGCACACTACATTCATATATGTATATAAATAGACACACAGACATGCAGACAATAAATAAGATGGAAATATTCTACTGACCTGGGTTAATGATGTAAATATCGGCACTTACATTATTGGGTTTAAGTTCACCAGTCAACTGAGAAACATCACTCAGGCTACAGATGTGTTTTTTCTCATCATATGCATAAGAATTGCATCCTGGATATTGATGACAAGCTTTATTACACTTCTTTAAGTCTATATTACGAAGCACTTCTAGAATATCTCGCCCAGGTATACTAACTTTTTTAAGCATAATATGCTCTTCATTGGCTGGAAGGTAAAAAAAGGAAACAAGAAGTACATTTTATACACACACAAAAACATGCACACATTAAACATTACAAAGTACACGGTGCATAATTTTTTTAAAATAGATAATTTATAATAAGCAAATAATTCATCAACAAAATGATACCCTAATCATAATTCATGTGAGTTGTAGAACTTCTTCAAACTTATTGGAAACCTTGTCTCAATATTTAGGCTGCAGTTAATTCATTTGTTCATCTCTTCTTTAATGGTATAATTTTTTTAGGGTCAGTGCCCCCTTAAACAAGTGTCAAGTGTTGTTATAGCCACTTAATATTAAACAAAAGCAAACCATCAGAAGAGTGATATACAATTGGATTATCTACATCCTAAACATTGAGATGACGTTTTGACTATCTCTCATGATGTATTAAAATTCACATGAATTCTGGGAAGGTATCTTATTGTAAAAAATGTTTAATCAGATTGTGTTTTTATAATAAATTATCCCTTTATAAAACAATGCACCAGATGGCTTTATCATATTTTATTTAGAATTTCGTTTACATGCTACTTCTATATAATTAAATATTTTCCAAAAATCTGTGAAAGAAGAACAATTCCTTTTATTTGCCTTCAGGGTGATGGCTGTGGGTATGACCCAAAGATGGACACAAAGTGTGGTGATTGACGTAGAATATAATGGTAAGAAGAAATGTAGTAAGTACTCACAGTATACAGTATAAGGAAAAGAAAAACGTATACATAGTATACATCACTAGAAAGAATGGGGTGATAGTCATGACTCTCTTGATGTAGGAGGACATCTGGGGTCAATCAAGGAAGCCCACCATTCAAGATCTCCCTGAGCACTTAGGGCGAGTGCCACTCCAATTCCTGTTCTCTGACTCACAAAACTATACTTATAGTGGTGCCATCTATTCTTGCCATTTTTGCCACTTCCACCCACCAATAGATAAATTCACACAAGGACAGCACCTCCTTCTCCACCATCAGCTACCTTTTCAAGTGAAATTTCAAAAAAGATGATGAGGTCTCTACCAGGAATCACAAATTTCAGAAAAAAATTGGGAAGAGAATTCCAATAATAAAACCCAAAAAATATTTACGTTTAATTCGTTGGTAGTAATCTCTGTTTTCGTTTGGCTTTAATTTCTTGGAAGAAGCTGCATTTTCCTTTAATAAGTAACATTTTCCACTTTCTTTAGTTAGTTCAAATGATAAACAAGTTTTGTCTGATAAACATTTTTCTATACAGGTTTCTGCTGTTACATTTTCGCTGTCCACCAATGTTTTGTTGGGTACATCCAGAAATGCATCTTTTATTTTCATAAATTGGTTCTTAGTATCTAGATTCAAAATAAAATTTAGACTAATGAAATATAAGAACAACAACAATAATAGTAATTTCTAATACAGATATGAGCCCATATCTTTGAGGTAGGATATTTTCAATTAAATTGGCCCCAAGACTGGCATTGTATTTTAATTGGCCCTGAAGGGGTAGAGTTAATATCAGCAGGATTTAAACTTAGAATTGAAAGAGCTCAAACACATACCACAACACATTTTATCTGGTGCTCTAATGATTCTGTCAATGCATCACCTTTAAGAACAAGTACAATTATAACTATTGTTGAAGTTACAGATATTAATGATAGTGGTTTCTATCTTAAGCACAAAGCCATACATTCTTCAGTGAGGATTCTTCAGTACTTGAATACAGCTTGTTTTATCAACCTCAGAAGTATGAAAGGTAAAGTACATCCCATTGGGATTTAAGCTCAGGATGTAAAAGAATGGAATTTAAGCTCAGAATGTAAATGTGCCTAGTAATGGCAAGTTTTTATAAACCATCACTTTAACATTTTACAATGTTTTGCTTGGGAAAACTGAAGTAATTTCCCTTTCATCATCATCATCATTCAGTGAATAAATATAAATATGTAGTAATGTGGACACTCAAAACTTAATGTTAGCAAGCTAAGAAATCATATTTCATCAAAATTACACATTTAACAGGGGAAAAAAAAAACTAAAAAAAAAAAAAACTAATTATCTTTACGAGGTTATCATTTCTGAATTTCATGACCAGAATAAGTCTTTAAAATACTGATTTCACAACCCACTGAGGGTGAAGTTTTAATTAATCATAATATCTTATTACAGTATGTAGTCACACATTTATCACAAAAACAAAACAAAATTATCCAGACAGAGGCAACAAAAGAGAAGTTATTTACGTTACCTTCACAAATAGGAGCTACTGAAGTCCATTTGTTGTCCTTCCCACATACTGACTTTAGTGTTTCGTCTCCAGGACAAATATAGATCACTTCAGATTTATATTTGGTGGTACTGTAGAACTTTGATGCACCAACAACCTCTTTTGGAGTTCCACAGTTAACTTTTGCTAAAACTAGAATTGATTATAAGTATATATTAGGAGCTGAGTGAGAAAGAGCAGAAATTGATAATGATACAACAGAAGATCTTGGCAGAAACCAAGGCTGTGATTTAAAGACTGAGCCAAGTCCTCAATAAAGGCCTGTGATATGCAGGAGACTGTCTGGGAGAGCAACGCCTGTCATCACTACAGATGGAGGAAGCAGGTTAAGGAGGGGGTTGACACCTTTGAGAGAGTACGTATTCTGCATGAAAAATTTAAGCGTGCTACTCGAAAGTGCACTGCTAGTGTAGTGAATGAAGAAAGCTTGATTTGCAATGTTTGCAGTCATGTATGTTTATCAAGAGTAGGGCTCATTAGCCACCAACAGAGCTGCAAATGCAAAATATTAGTCCTAGAGCGCACAATATTCTTAAAGGTCAGCAATGGTCTTCCTTGGTCATGAGTAGATGGCTATCATGTATATATATATAAGTATATTATTTAAAAGAGTTCCAACTCTGTTTTTTATGTTTTATTTATATTCTTATAAAATTAATGTGGGATATAGAATATGGAATATATAATATAACTAGTACAATGAAATGAAGTATCAAATGTCTTATATAAGGACTAGTATACTTTCCTGCCTCATGGCAGTCATCAGGAAAGTATACTAGTCCTTATATATTTAATACTCAATATTTCATATATTCAATAAGACATTCAATACTTCATTTCATTTTACTATTTATATTATATATTCTATATTCTATATCCCACATTAATTTTATAAGAATATAAATAAAACATAAAAAACAGACAGAGTTGGAACTCTTTTAAATAATATATTCCTCTATACACTATCATACAAACCTCTCTTTTATTTTTTTATTTATATATATATATATATATATATATATATTGACACACACATGTACATAAATGCAAAGACACACAAACACACACATGTAATTGCATGCGCAATAAATAAAATGTAAACTCCCTACTGACCTGGGTTAATGATGTAAGTATCCCAACCCTTTTTGTTTGGCTTCAGGTCATGGATCAAGTAAGTTGCATTGTTTCCATGACAGGACTTTCTCTTTTCATTATACTTATAAGAGTTACATCCTGGAGTCTGACGACAAGCTCCATTACACTCCTTCAAGCTCAGATTTGTCAGTGGTTCAAAAACATCCTGCACATCTAAGATAATATTTTTAAATGTAAAAATATCCTCATCAACTAGAAAGAAAGAAAGGAAACAAGAAATACATTTTATACTCAAACATACATTAAATATTATATAGCATCTATGTAGTACAATTTATTATAAACAAAAAAATTGATCCACAAAATGACAGCTTAGTCAGAATTCATGTGAGTGTAGAAAATCTTGAGACTCATTTGAAACCTTGTTTCAAAATATAAGTAGCATATAATCCTTTTGTACATTCCTCTTGTAATGGCCTAAGTGCTGTTAAACTGATGACCAACTGATGTGTCAAGTGTTGTTATAGCCATTTAATTTTAAAGAAAAGCACATCAGCAGAAGACAGATTGACACATAATTTGCAATCTAAACAATGAGGTGGCTTCCAACTATGTCTTATGATATAATAGAATTCTACACACTCCAAAAAATATCCCTGCTCGGAGAAGCCCACATCTTGTGTAAAACATTATCACTTCAATAGTACAACCTGAATAAACAATTTACAAACACAAGATTCACTCTACACAGTAAATATCCAATAAAATAAACAACCACTACAACATGTACTCTATAGGTCGGATACCCAACAGAAGAACACAACTCGCATTACACACACAACACACAATGCAAACACTAATACAACAAAAGACTAAAGTCAAACCACATGACAAAACAAATGGATGCAATACAATACTTGGAAGAGTTTGTACTCCCCCAACAGCAGAAAGAAAACAAGACCACACAAGGCTGCACACACATCAGCAACACAGAGGTGTAGCAAATAATGCAGTGGAAATTTGCCTGAAACTATCAAATGTTGAATAATGATGATGATGATGATGATGATGATGGTGGTGGTGGTCATCGTCGTCGTGGTGGTGATGATGATAGTTTCTACAATAGCCACAAGGCCTGAAGGGGTTGTTCATATTACTTGAAATAGGCAATTATCTTTGTATAAACCTGAGCCATGAATTTGTCTGAAATTCTTGATTGCACACAGAATACATATTGTAGTGAGGTTGGCAATTTTGGCCTATTACAGTTGTCTCATAGATATACAAAGAAATGGCTCTCATTTATTTTTGACAAGAAAGATTCATCATGATAGAAATGGCATGCAGGCATTCATGAGTATTCAAACATTGAGGTCACTAAATCTAGTGTTTTCCCTGAGCACAGCATATCAAGAAGAAAGGGTCTTGGTAGGAAAGACAAAATCCTTGTGATCAATTCCAGTGAATTTGCTGGCTGTTTTCTACTTAATACTATGGAACTGTTCCTATTTTCTCGAATTCTAGTAGCATGGAAAAAAGAACTCTCTTTATGTGGGTATAATGGTTGGTTACAGGAAAGGCATAAAGCCATAATAACCATACCAAAGTATAGGAGATACATGACTAAATAAATTAGCATTACTTTATTCTGTTATTTTACATGTCAGATTATAAAGGAATGCAACAAATGGTGAAATACTGTGCAAAAGACATGCTACCTTGCTTATGTCTTCTGTCTTATTATACTCCAAGTTCAAACTCCATCATCTGGTGCAGATACAATATAATACCAGTCAAGAATTGTGGTAAGTAGTATGAATTAACACTCCCCTTAGAACTGCTGTGTTTGTGTTGAAAATTCCAATAATAAAGCACAAAGAATAATTACGTTTTACTTGTTGATAGTAGTCTCTGCTATCGTCTACTTCTATTTCCTTAGAGGTAGCTGCACTTTTCTTTGCTAAGTAACATTCCTCAGTTTTTCTCATTATTTCAAATGATACACAAGTTTCGTCAGACACACATCTTTCTGCACAGGCTTCTGCTGTTACTTTTGCTTTTTTCCACAATGTTTTCCCAGATATATTTAGAGCTGCACTTTTTATTTTCACAAAATGGGTCTCAGCAACTGGAATTAAAGTAAAATTTACATCAATGAAAACAACAGCAACAATAAAAAAAATAATTTCTAACATAGACAGAAAGACAAAAATTTGAGGTCAGAATCGATTCCCTTGTTCGAAAATATAAGGACACAGATCACGTCATATAGCCAGGTGGAGACAATGTCTCCTGGGGCTAAATTACAGCAACATTTGTCCTAAATCAGGACTGCCATGTTATGTTGGCAAACAATCTTTACTCTAAACTATGTGGAAGCCTTCTGGAAAGAACATGCTCTAGTGCTTCCTGTTCTTCAGTGGAAAACTTAATGTATCAACTAAATTTGATATCATTACCTTGCCTTTGAATAGATTTAATGACATCCACTCTGTTGCAAGCATTTGCAAAAATATTTGGTCTGAGGTTATGTAAATGCTTCTCTCCTTCCAACCAGCCACAAAGACCATGAAAACTGACATGAGTATAGCCAGTCTTTCACTGATAAAGAAACTCAACACAAAAATAAAACAAAATTATCTAGACAGAGGAAAAAGTGAGAACCTTCTTACATTACCTTTACAAGAAGTCATTACTGGAAGCCATCTATTGCCTTCTTTACATATTGCTTTTAGCTTATGTCCTCCTGGACAAGAATAGCTCACTTCAGAATGAAAGGTAGTGGTGTTGTAAGATTTTGATGCATCAGAAATGTCTTTTGGCTGTCCACAGTCAGTTTCTGTGTAAACTGGAAGTGATAAGAGAAATTGATATCAATTTTGAGAATATGTTAGGAAGAGAGGGAGAATGAGGAGATAATGATAAATTTAGAAGAAAAGATAACGACTGAACAAACTGAAAACATTTCCACACCTGCATGCTAGTGCACACACACTATCTTGTGTGTATAGTTAGATGAATGACTGCTCCTCTTGAATTTAGAGTGTCACATAGATTATCAACATCCCGTCTACTTACTCTTTTACTTGTTTCAGTCATTTGACTGTGGCCATGCTGGAGCACTGCCTTTAGTCAAGCAAATCAACCCCAGGACTTATTCTAGGTGAGGGTTGGTAATGAGTATAGCGTTGAATTCAGGGTGCAAGTAGGGGTTCACCAAGGATCAGTCGTCAACCCCTCTTGTTCATTATAGTCCTCCAGGCAATAACAGAGGAACTTGAGATGGGCTGCTCTGAGAGCTCCTCTTTGCTGATGACCTTGTTCTTATAGCTGAATCACTACTGGTAGCTTGGTAGATAAAGCAATTAAGGATAGGAAAGCATGGAAAGCTCCCAGACCATCAGAAATCACTGCCGAGATGCTTAGAATATCTGGCAGAGTTTGATATTATCTAGCTACCTGTACACTTAATCAAGTTGTCCAACAGGGAGTCATACCCAATGATTGGTGCAGCAGTATTACAGTCATGTCCTACTGCAAAGGTAAAGGTGATGCCTTAGAAAGAACTACAGGGGTATCAAATTCCTAGACCAGGTCATGAAAGTTTCAGAGAGGGGAAATAGCTTAACTAGGAAGAGAGTTAGTCTAGATGAGATGCATATGCAGTAAAGGTGGAGGTGAGAATGCACATGTAGAAAAAGTGTAGATAGGAATTCCATATGGTGTACCCAGTGCAAGCTATGGACACATAAGAAATGCAGTGGTATCACAAGAAAGTTATCAAAGAAAGTAGTCTTTGTATGCAGCAGATGTGCAAGTACAATAAAGACTAAGAATGTAGAGGAAATAGACCTTCTCCAATGTCCAATGTCCAATGGGTGTCTTTAGAAGTAGTAGATAGCTTCTTCTACCTAGGTGACCAAGTTAGTTGTGGATGGGTCGTTCTGAAAACATAACTGCTAGAATAAGAATAGGCTGTGCAAAGTTTAGGGAGCTACTAAATTTGTAGGAATGAAAGAATTTCTCCATCAGAGTAGAAGGTAGATTGTACAATGCTTGTGTATGAACTGCTATGCTACATGGCAGTGAGACATTATCCATGACAGCAGAGGACATGCAAAGGCTTGAAAGAAATGAAGCCAGCATGCTCTGCTAGATGTGCATGTACAACAGAGTGTAAATGTTTTAAGAGAAAAATTGGGTATGAGTGGCATCAAATGTAGTGTGCTAAAGAGAAGACTGTGTTACTATGGTCATGTGGTGCAATGGGGACAACTGCATAAAAAAGTACTGATTTCAAGTTATAAAGGAAACCTGTGAAAGAGGCAGATTCAGGAAGATGTGGGATGAAGTGGTGAGGACTGATCTTCAGATGTTGAGCCTCACAGAGATGACAAACAACTAAGACCTCAAGCAATTTGCTGTGCATGAGAAGACATATCAAGCTAGATAAAATTATGCCATCCATATATACAGGCATGTCCTTTATGGCTGTGTGCCCGTCACACACATAATCTGTTCGCTGTCAAAACCCTCCTACTCCCCACCCACGATCACCACCCACTGCTATCCCTTATGTGTCTACAAGCACACTCTCCATCATACTTTCACTTATCTACCTACTCCACTCTCAGCCAGTCCAAATTTCCTCACCACCACTTGCTACAGTCATCTCTTCACCATCTCTAAACATCTACTCTCATACTCTTGTGGAACACCTACTCTCTTACTTCTGTACCAGTTATACTCCCCACCACTTACTTGTTTCTTTCTCTCACTCTGACTCTCTCTAACTCTCTCTTTTCTTCCTCATCTTTCTTTTCCTACTGGGGTAGCCAATTATCTCTTCTATAGTAAGACACCTATCTCTATCTCTCTATTATGCCTTTAACTCTAAACTGACATGAAGTCATCTCCTTTGTTTCCACTTCTCTCCAAGCAGAGAGGTCTTAGTCTCACAATTTACTTGATGACTCCACTGCTGTCAGTGCCACATAAAAAGCACCAATGCTGGTCTCACATTAAAAAGCACTCTATAAAGTGGTTGACATTAGGGAAGGCATCCGCAGTAGAAACTAGGCCAAAGCAGACAATAAAACCTAATGCAGCTCCACAGCATGTCTAGCTCCGGTGAAACTGTCCAACCCATGCCAGCATGGAAGACAGACCTTAAATGATGATGATGAGGATGATCACACACACACACACACACACAAACACACACACACACACACACACACAAACACACACACACACACACACACACACACACACACACACAAACACACACACACACACACACACACAAACACACACACACACACACACACACACACAGATATAATATGTATATATATATAAACATAGCAAAGCATGCAATAAATTTGATGGAAACACTCTACTGACCTGGATTAATCACGTATACATCCCAACTTCCATCACTGGGTTTAAGTTTATCAGTCAACTGAGTCACATTACTCAGATCACATAACTTTGTTTTCTCATTGTACTGATAAGAATTACATTCTAGATATTGATGGCAAGCTTCATTACACTTCTTTAAGTTCACATTCTTAAACCGTTTCAAAATATCCTGCTTTGGTATGTTAACTTTTTTCAACACAAAAGGCTTATCATGGGCTACAAAAAAAAAAATAATAAATAACCAATATATTTTCAACTCGTCCACCCACCCAAATACAAATATACACCAGATGCTCCACATGATAATTATTGTAAAGCATCTCGTACATAATTTTGGAAATGGACAATTAATTATAAACAGATAATTGATGTACAAATGATACCCTAGTCAGGATTCATGTGAGTTATAGAACATCTTCAGACTTAATCGAAAACTTGTCACAATATTTTGGCTGAAGAGAATACATTTGTACATCTCTTGTGTCATGGTGTGCATTTATAGGGTTAGTATGACCTTAAACAGGTGGTCAACCAAAATATCAAGTGTTATTATGGCCATTCAATGTTAAACAAATGCACGCTACGGTGCAGAATCGAATGTCCACCATTCCATAGGCCCTTCTTTTCTGTATATATTCTTTTATAGTCCAGACAGAACCTAAAGCTTTTGTATTTGAGCCTCTGTGGCTCTTTTCTTCAGGAGCATGTGTTTGTCTCTTAAGGTAAATCTGTCTTTACAATGGAATCAGAAATTTTGTAAAAATAAAAAAAGAAAAGAAAATTTGAACAATAAAACACAAAGAATAATTACGTTTTACTTGTTGATAGTAATCTCTGCCCTTGTCTACTTTTATTTTCTCAGAGGCAGCTGCACTTCTCTCTGATAAGTAACATTTCCCACTTTCTTTAGTTATTTCAAATGATAAACAAGTTTCGTCAGACACACATCTTTCTGCACAGGCTTCTGCTGTTACATTTTTCTTATCCCACAATGTTTTCTTAGATAAATCCATAGCTGCACCATTTACTTTTACAAAATGGATCTGAGCAACTGGAATTAAAGTAAAATAACAATTACAATAAAGAAAAATAACAATAAAAATAGCAGGCTAAATCTTTGAGATCAGAATTGGTCAATTATATACCAGCAGGATTTGATCTAAGAAGTTAAAAAGCCATAACAAACACTACAATATATGTTGTCTGATTTTCTAATGATTCTGTCAATCCATTGCCCTTAACAACAAGAATAATTATAATTATTGTTGGTGTTACCAATATTTACAACAATAGTTTCTAATGTAAATGCAAAGCCACAGATTCTGCAGTATGAAAATAAATCAGCTTCAATACATCACTAGTGCTCATTTAATCAACATCAGAAATATGAAAGAAAAAGTATACTCTGCTGGGATTTGAAACCAGAATGTAACTAATATGGCTAGTCATAGCAAGAACCGTCACTTTAGTGATTTTACAATATGTTACCCTGGAAAACTAAAATAGTTTTCTTTCCATCATCCTCTCGTGAATAAATATATAATAAATTCAGAACTTAATGTAGCTAGCTAAAAAAAAATTAAATTCATCAAAATTGTACTTTTAATGCGATAAAGAAAAAAGTGATTATCTTTACAAGGTTGTCTCTTTTGAATTTCATGACCAGAATAAGTCATAAACATAATAGTTTTGCTATCCGCTGAGGGTGAAATTTTAGTCAGTCATAATATCTTGGTTCAAAAAGTAGCTGTTATTTATTTACCATGCAAGAATGGACCATATTTATTTTTCCCTAATTGTTCTTTTAGTATAAATATGGATTGAATGGTGTGAGTTAATGATAATGATGATGATGATCATCATCATCATTATCATTTAACATCCGCTCTCCATGCTGGCATGGGTTAAATGCTTTAACTGGAGCTAATGAACCGGAGAGCTGCACCAGGTTCCAGTCTGATTTGGCAGGGTCTCCACAAAAATCAGGTGGCACTGCCTTTCCATTTTGGTAAATACCTCATCCACGTGTTTCAATTTTCAGTTATAAAGAGGTTGATGATAGAGAGGAAGGTACTGTCCTCAAGAAAAACTATTGAAAATGAAGTGAAAATAGTGAGAGATGATGAAGACCAGAGTGCATAAGTCTGTAGGTCAGAGAGCAATAATCAGAGAGGATAGTTATCCTTTGAGATCAGGATGATCTTCAATAGTAAGGGGTTCTTCAATTGGTCCTAGAGAGAGATCCTTTTACATTCAAGTGGATTGTATGATTACCTTTATCTTTAATTTCAATGTATATGGATGAAATGCTTACAGTTGCTTTCCTTTATGCAGGGACAGAAAACAAAGTATCAGTTAAATTGTATGTTGATAGTATTGACTAAACACCTCCCACAAAAAATTGTTGACTTCATGCATAAATCAGGAAACATTAAGGGTGGTAAATTGGAAGAGAAAAAGAGCATCAGATGTCTGTTTTAGATGATTACTGAAATCTAGGACTCAATGCATTATAATGGACAGAGTTTTGGATGATGACACAAAGTATAGGGGAGAAAGGTCAAGTTAGACATTAAGAAAAAAATAGCCAAGATGAACTGAGGCATACCTGTGGATATAATTTTACATAACAATAATATGGAAGTGGATCGAATTTTGTCTGTGTAGTTAAAAATTTGCTTCACTACCAAGCCTTGTGGATGAAATTTGGTAGATGGAAACTATGTGGAAGCCTGGTGGAGAAAAGAAGTTTCTACTCTCCCAGCTCTTGGTTGGCAGACATAATCTATCACTCAATTTCATATCATTACCTGGTCCTTGTGTAGAATCAAGGATGTCCCCTGTTACAAGCATTTGGAAAAGTCTCTGGTCAGAATATAACTAGCTCTCACCCTCCACCAGCCACAAGCACCAAATACCATCTAAAGTGTCATGGAGTCAGTAAGGCATCTTCTGACAAAAGTGTTTAACACAAAAAGAAAAAAAATTACATAGAGACAAGAAAGAAGCTATTTACATTACCTGTACAGTTTGATACAATAGGAGTCCATTTGTTGTTAATTTCACATGTTGACTTTAGTTGTTCTCCTTTTGAACAAGTATAGGTTGCTTCAGATTTATAGGTGGTGGTTTTGTAGAACTTCAATGTACCAGGAACATCTTTTGGAAGTCCACAGTTAACTTTTTCATGAACTGGAATTGGTAATAGAAACTGGGAAGTTAGACTGCTTACTTATATAGTTTTTTCTTCCTTTATTTTAGTATTTATTTTTTATCCTTTATATCTTTTATAAATTTTTATATTCCTGACATTTCTTATATTTATACCACTACATTTTCACCTTATATTTTATACATCATTTTTCATATACATTTTTACTCTTCATACACAATTTATATGTAATCTATATTTAATTTTGTACATTATTTCAAGTAATGCTGGTTAACTTGGTACCAGTTTTGAAATGTGCACCAAAAAGTGCCTATTTCTCTTTAGCCAAAGTCTGCCAGCTAACTACTACTAAAATTTTCCTCCACTATGCCTGCAAAAGTTCGTTTGAAGTGACCAAACACTATTTAAACAAACAAAATGCATGAAATTATTTATAAATAAATATGAGAGATGTTATTATTAAAATATCATCACAAGTAGCAAGCGAATTATCAGCCGTACAGGCAAATGAATAAAATACATACATACAATATAAAATATGTACTCATATATATATATATATATATATATATATATATATACACACATACAAGGGCACTACATGAGCACCTACATTGCCAAAAATAGAAGTCAAAAATACTTCTGTGCCACAGAATACACACACACACACACACACACACACACACACACACACATGTATATACATGTAAATATATTATACACACATGTAGATGCGTACACATACATAATAATTAAAATGAAAACACTACTGACCTGGGTTAATGATGTAAGTATCCCAACTATCTTTGCTTGGTTTAAGGTCATAAGTCAAGTGATTGACACTACTATGATTACAGATCTTTGCCTCTTCCTTATACTCAAAAGAGTTACACCCTGGATTTTGAAGGCAAGTTTTATAACACTCCTTTAAGCTCACATTTTTCAGTGTTTCAAAAGTATCCTTCTCAACTATGATAGTGTTTTTAAATGTAAAAAGATCACCTTTGGCTAAAAAACAAAGAAAGAAAATAAGAAATAAATTTTATACTCAACACACATTGAATTTTGGAAAGGATATATTATGCTGAAAAATGGCTTTGTGAATGGATTGTGCTTACATAATAAATTGAATGTAGAAAAAATATTGAACCAGATAGGTTTCTAATATTTTTTTTCATATTTGGGTTACATGGTACATCTACATAATTAACTAACATTAAAACACAGAACGTAGTAGTAGTAGTAGTAGTAGTAGTAGTAGTAGTAGTAGTAGTAGTAGTAGTAGTAGTAGTAGTAGTAGTAGGAGTAGCAGCAGTAGTTGTAGTAGCAGTTGTAGCAGCAGCAGCAAAATAGTAATAAACCTTTCTACTATGACACAAAGTCTGAAATTTTGGAGTAAATGAGGTATGTCAATTACATCAACCACAGTGCTCAACTGATACATATTTCATCAATTCCAAAAGGATAAAAGGCAAAGACAGCCTTGGCAGATTTTAAACTCAGAACATAAATACAGATGAAATAATAATAATAATAATCCTTTCTGCTAAAAGCAAAAGGACTGAAATTTTAGGGGAGGGGGATAGTCAATTATATCGATCCCTGTGTTTCACTGGTACTTATTTTATTAACTCTGAAAGGATGAGAGACAAAGTCAACTTCGGCAGAATTTGAACTCAGAACGTAGTGATGAGCAAAATACCGCTAAGCATTTCATCCTGCATGCTAATGTGCAAATGACAAACAACTGGAAACATTACAACAGTCCCCTCAAAACTGCTGGCTTTGTACCAAATTTGGAGTTACTACTACTACTACGACTACTGCTACTATACAGGTTTAAGAATAGGCAGTTTCCATATATAAAAATACAATTGAAATCAGCCATCAATTTTTCCAAGTGCACAAATGTGGATCGAGAATGTCCTAACAGTATTTACAATTCTTAATATTAGTTTTTTCTTAGCAGATGTTTGTCTCTCCTTAAAGTTAACCTGTCAATGTCTTTATAAAAATGGTTATCTGTATGCTATGAAGTACAAATGAAATCACAAATTTCAGAAAAGAAAAGAAAAGAGAATTCCAAGAATAAAGCACAAAGAATAATTACGTTCTACTAGTTGATAATAATTTCTGCTATTGTCTACTTTCATTTTCTTAGAGGTAGCTGCACTTTCCTTTGATAAGTAACATTTCCCACTTTTTTTAATTATTTCAAATGATAAACACTTTTTGTCAGACACGCATTTTTCTGCACAAGCTTCTTCTGTTACATTTTCCTTATTCCATAATGTTTTCTTGGGTACATCTAGAGCTGCACTTTTTACTTTCACAAAATGGGTCTCAGCAACTGGAATTAAAGTAAAATTTAGACCAATGAAAAATAACAACAATAAAAATAATAATTTCTGACATAGACTGTAGGTCAAATCTTTGAGATCAGAAATGGCCAATTAAATTGGCCTTTACACTTGACTGGTATTTTATTTTACTGTCCCTGGAAAGCCAAAGTTCACAAAAGCCAAATTTTAACAAAGAAGTTAAAGAGCTAGAACAAATACCACAACAAATTTTGTCTGATGCTCTGTTGATTCACTCAAGCCATCACTATTAACAAGAAAAATAATCATAATTATTGTTGACGTTACCAATATTTATGATAATAGCTTCTAATGTAAACACAAGGCCACATATTCTGCAGCAGGGTTACATGAAAATAAACTGACCTCAGTACTTGAATAGTGGTTGTTTAATCAATCACAAATATGAAGGGTGAAGTACACCCAGATGGGATTTGAATCCTGAATGTAAAAGCATGTGAAAAAATGTGACCAGTCATGGCAAGAACTAAAACCCATCACTTTTATCTTCATGATGATGTGTCTTCTGAATTAAACAACTTGAACATATCATTAACATAATGATTTTACCAGCCATTGAGGGTGTAATTTTAATTAGTGATAATAACTTGGTTCAATAAGAAGTCATTTTCCTATATGTTTTCCATGCAGGAAGTGACCCTGACTGTTCTTTTCCAGTTTTTCTTTTAGTACAAATGTGGACAAAGTGGTGTGAGTCAATGATTTGGGTTTGATTCTCAGTTTCAGTTAGTTCACTTTATATAAACTGTTACTGCCCTTGAGAAAGACATGAATATTGCACAATGTCATTGCTTCTTTAACCCTTTTGTTACCATATTTCTGTTGAGATGCTCTATGTTTCTTTCAGTTAATTTTAAATATAACAAAGAATTTAGTAAAATAACTTAGTTATCATTAAGTTAGTGTTAGGAACATAAATTGTGACTAAGGTTTGATGGAAGATTTTAATTCAGAACTTTTGAAAACAAGACATTTGTCTTACAGAGCCTGAAGCAGTTTCAGCTGGGTTGGTATCAAAAGGGCTAATTATGCTTGCTCTTGTGCCTAAATAATGAATATACAACTTATTAAAATGTGGGGGTATTTTTATTTTTTATTAATAATTTGGCCATGTCAGAAGCAGTTATGTTATGAAATTCCTAGGCTATCCTCCATTTTACACTCGTGCAATTAATGTGGTCTATGCTGAGCTTGAGCAACTGTGGGTCAATGCGATAACAAAATTTCTCTTAATCACACATCACTATCATAAAAAGGGAAGGCCAGATTATCTAATGCAATTCAAAGTATAGTGGATCAAACCTGACTTGGGCAATGGAATTGATAGGTGTTACACTCTAGTAGTCTATAGAAAATTAGTGGAGAGGTGAGAACACTAACAATCTCAGGGATACTCTGGGTTTTGATGTGAATGAGGTGGCAAGTTTGTTTCAGAAAGGTCTTTGGTTAAGGAATACTAAGGGTGACTTCCTGGAGTCCTTGGCAGTGCTATCAAATGGCTCTCTGAAACCAAGAAAAAAAATCCAGTCATAAAACTGCCATCAGACAGTGATGTCCAAGAAGTACACTAAGCAAGAAAATAATTTTACATGTACTTGTTCAGTGTCTAGGCATTATTGAATTACAACGTTATGTCAACCTGCTGCTATTGTGTGAGGGACAGATCCAGCTGTTATTCAAGTTCATCATAATGATTGCTCCACACCCTCCTTTTACTGACCAGAGAAGGCAGTTTTCCTCTGTCCAGTGGCTATAGCAAAAGAGGCTGTGTTGTGGATGAGGTTTAAAGGTCTGACAATGGGAACTTTCTATCTTGGTCAATCCTTCAACTGCATATTTAAAGTTTTACTTATAAAGGTGAGAATGAAGAGGATGATACTCTCCTCAAAATTATTGAAAGTGATGTGAGAGTGGCAAAAATAGTGAAAATGTTTGGGGCCCATAATGCATAAACCTAAACATCAGATAACAATAATTGGAGAGGATACATGTCCTTGGAATACAGAGTGATGGTGGAGTTCTTGAAATGGCTCTAGATAGATATGCTGTGACATTCAAAAGGATTGCATCATCATTCTCGTCTTTGCTTTAAATGTATAAATGTATACTAGTTACAGCTTTCGCAAAAATGCTTCACAAATCCACCTACTGGAAACTTTGCCTGTTAATATTGTGGGGTTCAATAACAAACTGACAGTCAAGTAATGAAATTGATGATATTGACTAGATCCTTACTTTCATAAACTGATTTTTTCCCCCAAATTAGAAACAACCACTATTATTTTTATTATTATAATTTAGAAGAGTGAAATGGAAGATACTCAGATTACATTGTGTAACACAAATTTTGTCCTTGGGTAGTAACTGTTATTTCCTGTTTGCTTACTCCTAGAAAGTATGAAAAATGGTTAATATCTCCTTCAAACTTCACTTTTGTTACATTTATTTAAACCCTAAAGAATCCCTTTCAGCACATGGCTATGATGGTCCCCCACTACTTCTGCTCATGACCAGAGATGCACATATTGTCAGCCACTGAGGGATATGTTCAGTGATTAAGGTCAAGCAAATGATGAGCAACTCTGTGGTATTGAGCAGAATATTTGCTATAACAATATTTCTGCTTCAGCAACTCAGTGTTGAATCTGTATGAATACATAGTTGAAAATAGTTGTGTCAAAACATTGATATACCGGTCACAAAAGCAAAGCTTGAAGGGAATATTTGTCATTTCCTTTGATTTCTAGACAGAAGCAAATAAGAAATAGCGTTTACAAACCAAAGACAAAAAATAATTGAAAATTTGTTACACAATGTTATTGTTGAATTCTAGTAATGAAGGACTCAATGAATTGCATTGCACAGAATTTTAGATGATGACATAAAGTATGTATGAGAATGGTCAAGTTAGAAATTAAGAAGAAAACTATAAAGATGAGCCAAGGTATAATTGTGGAGTTAATAAGTTTACTTAATAATGAGGTATTGGGTGGTATTTTGGCTGTGAGGATAAAAATTTGCCTTACAACTGTAAACTACATCTTGTGGATAAAATTTGGTGAATGAAAACTATGTGGAAGCCCGCTGGAAAAAAAACATGCTCCTGTTCTTCCATGCTCTCATGCATCCTGTGCTTCACAGGAAGACTTAATCCATCAACCAAATCAATATAATTACCTGGCCCTTGGGTAGATTTAATGAAGTCCACTCTGTCGCAAGCATTTGGGAAAGTCTCTGGTGTGAGGATAGCCTTTTCTCTCCCTTCCACCAACCACAAATAAAACGGAAGTTTTTATGAACTCGGCTAGACTTCCTCTGACAAAGACATTTAACACATAAATAAAACAAAATTACTGTGACAGAGAAAAAAAAAAGCAACCTATTTAGATTACCGTTACAAGCAGTAACTTCTGGAGCCCATTTATGGTATTCATTACATATTGCCTTTAATTCATGTCCTCCTGGACAAGAATAGGTCACTTCAGATTTATAGGAAGTAGTATTGTAGGATTTTGATGCAATAGCAATGTCTTTTGGTGGTCCACAGTCAACTTTTGAGAAAACTGGAATTGAAAGGAGAAATTGTTATCAATTGTGAGCCAGTGAAAAAGGGTAACTTAGAAATCAGGGTGTGCAGTCTATAATACAAGCTAATACCAAGGCAGAAAGTGGGGAAGTGGAGACTTACTCTTCCACTCACCAAAACCTATCCAACCCTCCAGTCCATCAGTGAATGTGATATGAACTAATTTTAAGATGAACAAATGTACTTCCACCAACAGGCTACACGTTGGGCTTGATACTCCTCTCTGCTGGACATGTTTTCCCCCATTAGCAATATTCTGGTGATAGGCTTGCCATGATGACCATTATTGTTTAGGACAGAAATCTGAGAAAATAATAGAACCTACAAACAATGAGCTCCTTAAAATCTATTTGTAAATCAGTTCACTTCTTGATATTTTTTGGTAGATTCATTGATCACTTTGATATAAAATGTATCAGCACCACAGTCTACCTTCATCTTCTTCAAAAGTTCTTTTATTCATAGAAACGAAGACCAAATTACTTAATCTCTCTTCTTCACTTTGAGAACACCTCACGTAATTATTTACTCACTTTAATGAAGAAAGCAATTTCTCTCAGGAAGCAGATGTGACAGGTAAGGTTAGAATCAGACATGAAAATTTTATTACTTTCACCAGAAACTAATTTACTTCAAGCGCCAATATTATGTCTGTGAGTTCTTGAATGTTTGACATTAACCACACTTCTCTGATAGTTCAGCAACACCATCCAGAACCTGGCAGTAGAATTCTTCAAACTTACTGTTCTTGATATTGCAGTGAGCCCTAGGATTTGAACCCTTTTCACTAAATTATCAGTTCACTCTCATAAGTGAACCACAGTTGGGACATGCAATCTTAACATGGACACCACTTTTGTTCAACCAACCAGTTTGCAGGAGAGTAGACTTCCAAGTAGAACATCATCTCAAGATTCCTTGGGTTCACACTTTTTTCTTCATTTAGGCAGTTTAATGTTAGGTATCAACCTGATCCCTCATGGCATCTGAAGAAAACACAACTCGGCTCTCACCTAGCAAATCAAGGACAAAGTTTCAACAAGATTAGGAAATCTTGCATCTTGAAGATAACTAATGGCTGAGCAATCACAGTTAAGTCGATCCCTAATTCCTAGTCTCTCTACCAGTGAGGGTTTTTATGATTTATGTATATATTCAGGTTCAACCTTCCCTTAAATCTGATGTTAAATATTCAAAATTACCATATCTCTCTCTCTCTCTCTCTCTCTCAGATACCATGTCTCACTCCCATACAACATTGCAACTTTCACACAACTCTTATAGACCCTTCCTTTCATCTTTAATGAGGACCTTTTTCCATATAACAATGCTCCACATTCCCTGAACTTCACCCAGTCAAGTCTCGCTCTTGCTGTCACAGCTGCTTCACATTTACCTCTTACATCCACCCTATCTCCCAAGTAACAAAACCCTCTTACCGTTTCCACCTCATCACATAGCATTTCCACTAGTTTTGCGAGCCCTCCAACACCTTTCTTACATCTTCCACAAACAAACTCTCTCGCCAGTCTTGGGGTCACCTTCTTCATTTTTGTACATCTACCATGAATCCATTTCTCACATCTCATACACAACACTGCATTTGCCATTACCCTCCTCCCCCCACACACCACATGGATCCACCTTACTTACTAACATTTCTTCCTCTCTGCTCACCATTACCTTTGTCTTCCCGAGGTTTACCTTCAAACCCTTGTTTTCAAATGCCTCCTTCCATCCCTCCATCATCTCTCATCAGAACAAGGTCATCTGCATACAGTATCTCCATTATCAACCCCTCTCTTGCACTCTCCATCACCACAAACAGATCCCTGATGCGCACCAACTTTCACCGCAAACTCCTCCGACAGCTCTGATCCAATTCTGACTCTTGTCTTTACCCCCTCATACAAACTCATCACTGCCCTCACTATTACCTCTAGTACACCTCTCTTTGTCAATGCTCACTCAGTCACCTTCCTTGGAATCCTATCAAATGTCTTCTCCAGATCAACTGAGAAAAAGTTGAAAGTCCTGTTAAAGTTTAGAAGAAAATTTGACATTCATGAAGATTTGAAGCTGATAGAGGGAATACCAAATTAAGTGAATGTGTAAATATACAAATATGAAACATTTGCACCAAAAATCTCCTTTATTTTAGTTTTCACTCTGTTCAAAAGCCCAGCCATTATGTTCCATCCATAATAAATTTGTGCGATGAATTTTCGGCCTCAGTTGAATTCATTATGAAATTTTCAAACTTCTGTCAGCAATGCAGCTTCTCTGTCTTTACTGACATTGATGTATCTCAAAAACTTTTCTTGATGCTTTTCCTTCTTATCAACAAATCACAAAATGTGTGACAATTGAGATTTCATTTGAAGGACCATAGTCTCATCAACCGTAACAGCAACAAATGCTGTTTTTATTTTATCATTACCTCAATTTCACCCTCACTTATACCAGCAATACAATAAAATGATCTTGTTTTGAGTATCACTTGGAAGTTCATAAAATATGCAGTTCAGTTTTCTTCATGAAATCTAAATGTGATCTTAAACAACCATTGTATTCTGCTACAGTTTCATATATAGCCAGAAAATTACCCTCATTGTCTGATTCTTCTGTTTCCTTGTGTCCTATAAATGGTAATTCTTGAGAGGCCAAAATTTCAGTTCAATGAATGAACCTTTTGAATATGTGATTCTTCTCACAAGATCTATTATGGAACTGAATCAAAGCTGCTTGTCAGTGATCAATTGCTGTATTAATTCACTGTGAGCCAAAGATTTCAGAGCATTTATGGAATTCTGATGGTTCTGAATTTTTTTGTGTTTTGTCAAAGCTCTAATCAAACTGTACAAATTGCAGTAGCCAGTAGTTGTCCATGTGTTCTTATGCTGACAAAATAAGAGACATGAGAAACAGAAAAATTTGTACAGAATGGGACATCCCATCACTCACTCATACTGTTCATAATACTTGGAATCAAAATACTGATAATATTCTTTGCTACCCACTTTGATTCTGATTTTCATTTCAAGCTTTGGCTGCTCTTTTCTGAGAATGATAATAGTCTTCTTATCAGCAAAGCTTCTCATTGCAAAGGTTGGGAAAATAGAGAGGAAACTAAGCTAATTGACTCTTTTGTTATCTTGAGGGTGAATGAAAGCATGAAAAATGTTACTGGGATATAATCTTTATAAACGAATAGAAGTTTTATTCTAACAAAATGATTAGGAGCTATTTTACTTTTTTATGTAACCTTTTTCAAATATCAAATATTTAGAATTAAATTTTAAAGGGCTGACATGAATAAATGGATGGAAACTTTACTTTTTAATCATGCTAACATAAATTTTGCCAGATGCTTCTTTTTGCTGCGAGTGTGAACTAGTCAATAAGAAATCTCTGGAGTAACATGACTGAATTCAGCTCTTAAGAAGGGATAAAGAATACTCTCCATGGATTAAATATTTTTAAAATGCAGGCATGGCTGTGTGGTAAGAAGTTTCTTTCCTAACCACATGGTTCTGTGTTCAGTCCCACTGTTTGGTACCTACTGAGTCAAGTAAATCAAAATCAAATTAAATCACAATCAAATGGAAATTGTAGTTGTGGCCGATACCAGTGCCACCTGACTGGCTCTCATGCTGGTGGCATGCAATAAGCACCATTCATGTGTGGGTCATTACCAGTGCTGCCTGACTGGCTCCCCGTGCTGGTGACACATAAAAAGCACCATCTGAATGTGGTCGATGCTAGCAACCCCTGCCCCAACTGGCTCCTGTGCTGGTGGTATGTAAGAGGTAACATCCAAATGCGGCTAATGCCAGTGCTGCCTGACTGGTTCCCATGCCGGTGGCACGTAAAAAGCACCCACTACACTCTCGGAGTGGTTGGCATTAAGAAGGGCATCCAGCTGTAGAAACATTGACAGATCAGATTGGAGCCTTGTGTGGCCTCCTGGCTTACCACTCCCCAATCAAATTGTCCAACCCATGCCAGCATAGAAAACAGATGTTAAACGATGATGATGATGAGGATATATATATATATGTGTATGCAGAGAGAAAGAGAGAGAGAGAAAATAGATAAATATAATACATTATATACATATATACTTATATGTGTATATAAGTACACACAAACATGTATGCAATAAATAAGATGGAAATACTACTGACCTTTATTAATGAGGTAAGTTTCCCAACCTACACCTTTGGGTATAAGTTCATGAGTCTCATTACTCAGGTCACAGTACTTATCTTTCGCACGGTATTCATAAGAAATACATCCTGGAAAGTCATGGCAAGCTTGATTACACTCCTTTAAGTCCTTATCCTTAAGCCGTCCAAAAATATGTCTTCTTTGTAATGTAACTTTTATAAATTTAATATGTTTCCCATCATCTGACCAAAAATAGGAAAGAAATACATTTTATATTTATCCAACCATCCAAACACACACACACACACACACACACACACACACACACACACACACACACACACACACACATCCATGCACACACCATTCATATATTAAATATTGTAAAGCATTTTCACACATAATTATGTAAATGGATAATTTATTACAAATAAGAGATTCACAAAATTACTCCATAGTCAGACTTCTTGTCAAATATAGAACATCTTCAGACTTATTTGAAATCTTGTCTCATTACTTAGATTCCATTTACAGTTCTTAATATGCCTTTGTTTTTTCAGTTGTCCTTTAGGTAAAACTGTCAAATCTTCACAGGTGTCTATATATCATAAATTTTGAATGGAACCACAAATTTTACAAAAAAAGTGGTAAAGAGTATTCCTATAATAAAATACAAATAATAATTACGTTTCACTCGTTGGTAGTAATCCCTGTGTTTGGTCACTTTTATATTCTTAGAGGTAGCTGCACTTTTCTTTGATAAGTAACATTTTCCACTTTTTTTTATTATTTCAAATGATAAACAGCTTTTGTCAGACACACATTCTTCTGCACAGGCATCTGCTGTTACATTTTTCTTCTTCAACAATGTTTTCTTGGATACATCCAGCAATGCATTTTTTATTTTCACAAAATATAATACAGAAACTGGAATTTGAGCAAAATTTAGATGAATGAAAAACAACAACCATTACTATAGCAACAACAACAATAACAATCACAACAACAACAACAATGATAATAATAATATGGGCATGTTTTGTCTTGGTGTAAAAGATGGGCTACAGCAAATATTCTGTTCAATATCACAAATTTGCTTGATCTTAATCAGTTGAGCATGTTCCTTAGTGGCAGACAATATGTGCATCTCTGATCACGAGCAGAAGTAGTTGGGGAGCATCATAGACACGTGTTTAGAGGAATTCTTTGGGGTTAGGGTTTGGATAATTCACCTCTGGAAACATGGGTGTTTTGTTCAAATTCCTTAACCCTTGTTCAGGGACTTTTTGAGCAGGGTGAGCTTGACAGGCATCTTCGACTAGCAGGTCATGCTACTCCAGACTGATGACAAGCAAAGACTCAGAAACATATCTCTCGATGCAGGCTTAGCTGGGTGGAGGTGCTTGTTTCCCCCTTGTAAACATAAGGACACAGGAAATGTGTCAAGGCCGACATAAAGCGGTGCAGCTTCCTAGGTCTAACCAACAGTAGTATTATTCCCTTTAGGGGACTGTCACTAATCTGGCATGAACTCACAGAATTCATAGGGCAGACCGTGCAAACCAGGTAATTTGCAACTTATGCAATTGCTCATTGCCTGCTGTCCAGATATAAGCAAAAGTCCGCTACCCACATCAACCTATCACCCTCTCCAAACAGCTGCATGAAGTGCTACTGGAAAGCTGCTCACATCTGCTCAGAAATGAGAAACACATGCCTGTCCTGATCTGTCTAAGACCTGATCATGATTTTTGTTGCCTCATCAGGGCAATCCACCACCCTGTCATTGATGACGGCCCCTGTCAATTGCTACTTAACTAGCTCACTAATCTGGTCCCTGTAGTCTTTTTGTGTCAGTAAAGATGCATTCAACTTCCAGCAACTGGATTTTTCTATGTGTCCTATCTAAATGGACTGTGCGGATCACAAATTTGTGGTCTGGGTAGCTGACAAATTTAAATTGTGGACAACCTACTCTATCCCTGTCTGCTGATCTAACAAATACTCTATTTTGATATGGTCTGGATGACCTGTTGTGGTTGCTTCATGTCTACACAGGCACATCAGGAGAATCCAGTCAATACATGTCAGCCAGCATGAAGTTTCCGAGCAGACTTTTAAGGTTTTTGCACCCACTTCTGCTATGTACTTACCCAACATAGTCTTTCTGGGTATCCAAAATACTACTTCAGTCCATCACTAGTATTGAAGTGCAAGACTTTCCCAGAAATGTTTCTAGATGCCTGAAGAAATCTGGCCTTCCAGCACCAGCTAAAGCATAAACGGGCACCAGTATAAAGGCATCAACTACACTGCTATTCGTGTCTTGGACATCCACTTCCAAGATTGCCAAGATTTCTGGAATAACATTATTACACCGCTGCCCACTCTTGACAGACCATAAGATGAGAATATCTTGTAATCTTTGAAAACAGATGCAAAAGCATGCTTTCCAGAAATACTTGTCTCACTGATTCTATTCACATTTAAATCAAATGACCTGAGATTGTTGAGCAAGCAAAATTGCTTCTAAACTGGCCCCAGGCCATGCACATTCACACACATTACTTTCAGCACAGGCATGTTGGCTGGAAAAAAGGGAACAGTGGGGATCACTCCTCTTGATTTTTGAAAAACCCTGGTTTTCTGGAACTCTCTTTGGGTGAATGTTTTTTTTTAAAGCCATTTTAATAGTCTTTTATTGATAACATTAACACTTTCTCTATCAATTAAGCTCTCCTCCACTGTTAAAAGCAAAAAAATAGAACATATCGATTGTACTTTGTATAATGTTAATCTCAATTGTGACTCAGGGGCTTTTAATGCCCTCACTCTCTCACCACTTTTCTCCACTATTTAAAACAAACAAAAAAATAGATAAGTCGATAGTTTACATAGTTCCTAAATGTTTTAAATGACCATGTAGTTTTATCCCACGCTGTAGTGCATTGTCAAGCTCCAAATCAGAGTGGAATGAATTTATCTGCATCTACTTGCAGCTACTAGAACAACCAAAATATAAAAAATAAAAAGAGTGAATTATATAGAAATATCTACTCGCATAATAAAATAAGTATATAAAAAATAAAATCTCTTCACTGCAATTCTCTCCCCTTGAGAGAGATTTCTCCCCCTCTTATATTTCTTAGTAAACCTATTTCTCTCTGCCTCTTATGCTGAAAACAACCACAGATGGTGGCAGCGACAGCAATGACAGTCACTAGTCAAATTTCAGATGTGTCTATTAATACAAACATATAACAAAATTACATAGACGACAAGAGGGACTCTATTTATGTTACCGTTACAAGCATTCTCTACAGGAGACCATCTGTTGTTCTTTTCACAAGTTGACTTAAGTTGGTCTCCATTTTCACAAGTGTACATCACTTCAGATTTAAAGGTGGTAGTTTTATAGGATTTCAATGCACCAACTACATCTTTTGGAGGTCCACAGTCAACAGCCAGGAAAACTGAAATAAATAACAGAAACTGATAACTGGTATGTGTATGTTAGGAGGAGGGTGAGAACAAGCAAATGATGATAATATTACAAGAAAAGATATTAAGTGAACCAAATTAAAGAAAATTTTTATACAGGTACAAATATATACATACAAACATGCATGTATGTAGGTAGGTATGGCTGGATGGATGGATGCATGTACATAAACCTGTATGTATATGTATGTATATATATATATATATATGTGTGTGTGTGTGTGTGTGTGTGTGTGTGTGTAACATCACAGCTACAATTATCTCTGCCTACGCCCCACGAGCGAGCCTACCAAATGATCAGAAGGATCATTTTTATGATACCCTCCTACAGGCTACCTCAAAGACAAGTGGCAATGACCTCATCTTTGTCTACCATATTATTCCACCACCACATTACTCCAGGTCTGGAAGGGACTTTGTTCCATCCACAGACTTGGCCTGTGACACTTAGTAAGCTGTCCCATAGGAATTTCCAGCTACCATCTATGTCTGAAGTCTGTAGCTCCTCCTCCCTCTCATCAAATTTCTTGATGAGGATGTCCCTAAATTTCTGACCATGTGAAGGGTTCTTTAGCTTCCAGATCCTTCTTTTCTGGATTGGTCTGCTTCTTGGCATCCTTCTGACCTTGAGTCTAAAATCATTAATGAATAGTCTATGCTGGGGGATACATTCTTCACCTGGGAGGGTCTTTGTATTTAAGAGTAACCATGCATCCCACTGTCTGGTGAGGATGAAATCAATCTGGCTAGTAGAGTCACCTGATTGATAGGTTATCAGGTGGCCGTCTGGTTTCCTGAAATTAGTGTTGCATTTGGATCATCAGGAAACACTATTGCATTTAGTTCTCAACAATTTAATGCATTCTGGTTAAGCATTCAAATATAATGGAACATCCAAAGCAGTGTTTCAAGCCACCACAATGGTGAGATGTACATTGGCGCTAATAATGTAAACCTGTGTTCATTGTAATTTCTTCAACTACTAAATATAGCAGACTGGACCATGATAATCTGAGGAGCTCCAAAATTAACAGTAGCAGTTGTACATCTACTTGTACACATAAGATAAATTTTACATATGTATGTATGTATGTATGTATGTATGTATGGATGGATGGATGGATGGATGGATGGATGGATGGATGTATGCATGCATGCATGTATGTACATGCACATATATACATTATACACCAACACACAGACTCATGTATGCACACACACAATGAAATAAAATGAAAACTCTCTACTAACCTGGGTTAATTATGTAAATATCCCAACCCTCATTGTTGGGTTGAAGGTCATGAGTCAGGTGAGTTACATTACTTAGATCACATAGCAAAGTTATTTCATTATACTCATAAGAGTTACACTCTGAAGTCTGATAACAAACATGTTTGCACTCATTTAAGCTCACATTTTTCAGTTGTCCAAAAGTATCATGCTTTGGTATGTAAGCATTTTTAAATTTAAAAATCTCACTAAAAACTAGATCAAAAAGAAAGAAAACAAGAAATACAATTTATATTCAAACACAGACATATTAAACATTATAAAGCATCTGGTGCCTCATGTGATTTAAATGTACAATTTATTTTAAAAAAGTAAGTAGTCTACAAAATGACTGCTTAATCAGAATTCATACGAGTTGTAGCATATCTTTAAACACATTTGAAATGCTGTTTCAAAATTTAAGATGCATATAATTTATTTGTACATTCCTCTACTAGTGGGGAATTTTTGTATAGTCTAAGTGCTGTTCAATTGATAATCACCCAATTTGTCAAGTGCTGTTAAAGCCATTTAATCTTAAAGAAAAGCACACCAGCAGAAGTAGACTGTACATATAATTTATCTACAATCTAAAGAATGAGATGAGCTTCTAAATGTGTCTTATCATTTAGTATAATTCAAATGAACTTTGAGATGGATATCATGCTCTGAAAATTATTTTTGTGGATGGATTGTGTTTCCACAATAAATTGTCCATATAAAAATTACTGAACCAGAAGGCTTTCTGATATTTTATTTATATGCTGCTTCTACATAATTATCTAATGTTTTAAGGCCTGAAATTTTGTGGAAGGGACTAACAGATTACATTGGCCCGAGTACTTGATTGTTACTTAATTCATCAACTCTACAAGGATGAAAGCCAAAGGCAACATCGACAGAGTTTGAACTCAGAATATGAATATGGATGAAATGCCTGTGAACCTTCTGCCCTTTCACCATCTTATAAAACTGTGATGAAGCTGATGATTATTACTGTTATTATTATTATTATTATTATTATTATTATTATTACTTTCTCCTTAGCAAAGGCAGAAGTATTGTTTTCAGTCGTGTTTGTTTGTTTGTTTGTCCATGGACACGATATCTCAAGTACAGCTGGGTGGATGCAGATGAAACTTTCAGGGATATTTGGCCTTGTGACTGGCACAAACTAATAAGATTTGGGGGTCGATCTGGTACTGGACAAGGGGTCTGGATTATTTTTCCTGATTTTTTACTTAATTTTTGAGAGAGTTTGAGTTCGTTTTAGTATTCTCGTTTGCAATCATTATATTTGAATCAAACTTCTTGAAGATTTCTGTTAGGAGCCTCCAAAATTTATTCATGGTATGGCAGTTCAAATTTCTCGAAATTGCTCAGATATTGTCTATGTATAAACATGATCCTTGAATGTGCTTGAATTTGTTGAGTGTATCCAGGTTAAATGTTGCAGTGAGATCTGCAACTTCAGCTCAGTTAAATTTCTTCATAGATATACAGAGAAATGGCTCACTTTTCTCTTTGACTCAGAAAAATTTATCATGATAAAAACAACATCCTAGAATCCTTGAGTATTCTAATACTGAGATCACTAAGCCTAGTGAATTTCCTCTGATATCCAGGGATTCGAGAATAAATGATTTTGATAGGAAAGGACAAAATCTTTGAGCTCAAAGAGTGTGTGAAATTACAGGTTAATTTATTTTGGAACTATTCTGAATAGGAATTTATTTTATGTTGAGAGGATCCTTTCCTTTTGTCCCAGCAGACAACTTTTCGAACTCCAGTTGTATGGGAATATATAATCTCTGTATGTTGTATAATGGTTGGTGATAGGAAGGGTGTCCATCCCAAGTAAACATGCCAAAATATAGGAGATACATAACTATGTAGACTGGCATTACTTTTCCAGTTATTTTTCATATCAGATTATGAAGGACTGCAACTAGTAGTGAGATACTGCACTTAAGCTATGCCATCTAGTGGTATTTCTTCTAATTCATTAAATTCCGAGTTCACGCTCTATGGAGGTCAACTTTGCCTTTTGGAGTTGACACAATATTATACCAGACAAGAACTGGGTGTGATGGCATTGACTAACACTGTCTCTTCAAAGCCACTGTCACTGAGCCAAAATTGGAAAATGTTACCCCCCCCCCCCTCCCACACACATGCCACTCCTGCTGCCACGAAAACGACGACGACCACCACTACCTTGATTTAAGAAATACAAGAGTTTCCGTTCTTATATAAAGCAATGATTGAAAACATCAAATGTTTGAGGTGAACAAATGCTGTATGAGAATGTCCTAACAGTATTCACACTTCCAAATACTACTTTTTCTTCAGGGTCATGTCTGTCCTTATAGTTAAACCTGTCAATGCCTTTACAGAAATAGTTGTCTATATACTATAAATTACAAATGAAATTACAAATTTTAGAAAAAGAGGGAAAGAGAATCATAATATTAAAATACAAAGAATAATTACGTTTTATACGTTGGTAGTAATCTTTCCTTTTGGCTCCTTTTAATGTCTTGGAAGAAGTTGCAGATTTTGTTGATAAGAAACATTTCCCATTTTCATTATCCATTTCAATCGATAAACAATTTGAGTAAGACAAACATTTTGTTGCACATTCTTCTGGTGTTGCATTTTTCTGGTTCAATGGTGATTTTCCATATGTATCAAGAAATGCATCTTTTATTTTCACAAACTGGATCAGAGTATCTAGAATTAAAGTAAAATTTAGATGAATGAAAAGAACAACTGTAATCATAATTTCTAACATAGAAGAAAAAAAGACAAAATTTTGTGGCAGGAGCTGGTCAATTAAACTGGCCTCTACATTTGATTGGCATTTAATTCTAGAGTCAGAAAAAATTCCACTACATATTTTATCTGAGGCTTAAATAATTCTGTCAATCCTTTATTGCTGAGATTATCAATATTAATGATAATCATTTCTAAATTAAAACACAAGGCTACAAACTTTGCAGTGAGAATGCATATGAATAAATCAATCTCAAACCTGATTAATGCTTGCGTTATCAATGTCAAAAGTAGGAAAAGTGAAGTGCATTCAGATGAGAGTTGAACCCAAAATTCTATAACATGAGGCCATTGTTGGCCAAGATACAGGTAGAGTATCTTGTGTCTCTCATTATAAATTTAAATCCAGTCAAGCGAAGTATCAAGTCAAAGACAAAGTGAGATAACAAATCCGAATAACATTTATTTACAGGCTCGAAGTTTGGCTCTCGTTAACCATTTCTAGCATAGTGTATTGTCCACCGTGTTGTATGTTTGAGGCAGCAAGTTGCTGCTAGTGAGACAAGCTGCTTCTAGCGTGAGAGGTGCATGGGAAAAGAGAGTGAACAAGCTCAAGCTTACTGTCTCGTTGTGCATGCCCACCAGAAGTTTGTGAGATCTCACTCCGGTCTCAAGCAGCTAATGGCTGCTAGCGAGATCTCAATATGGCACGTCTGTGTGAGACACTACAATTCAAAAGGATGTATTGTTAGTTACTGATTTTGCAATGATTTGTCCTTGGAAACTAAAACAGCAGTACTATCATCATTATCTAGTGGATTAATATTTGTATGTAGTGAATGTGGACACTAACAATTTAATGTAGCAATCTAAGGAATTCTAATTCATGAAAATTAAATTTTAGCATGATGTAAAAATATGATTATCTTTATGAGGATGTCTCTTCTGAATTTCATGATGAGAATAAGTCATTAACATAATGATTTTACCACCCACTGGCAGAGAAATTTTAATTCATCATAATATCTTGCTTCAATATGTAGCTACATTACTATTTGTTTTCCTTGCAGGAAATGACCTTCAGTATTTTCCCATAGTTATTTTTTTAGTATAAATGTGGACTGAGTAGTGTGAATCAATGATCAAGCTTTGATTTTCAGTCTCAATCAGTTCATTTTACATAGACAATTAGTGCCTTTGAGAAAGACATGAATACCACATAATCTTATTGCTTTCTTTTATTATGCTTGACTATGTACCTAAACAATGAATACATAATCGATTAGAGTGAAGTAGTATCATTATTTCTTCAGTTAGTCATGATGAAAACAGCAATGTCAAGAAATTCCCATGCCATCCTCCCTCCTATACTTGAGATTCATATCGTCTATGCCCAGTCTGAGCATCTGTGGGTTAATGCATAAATTTATTACAGGAATAGATATATAAACATTAACCAAATATTGTCTACTACATTCAACATGGATATTTGAAGGACCAGGTGGTGGTACTGAATCAGGCAACAGATTATACCAGACAATAAGCTGCGTCAGATCTGTTAGCTTGCAATATTAATTTCAATATTTACTGTGGACCAGCCACTGTAGAAGGCCTTATATCAATATCTGACACGTCCGAAATAGTTACAAAATCTCCTCCAATCACAACCTATTATCCTAAAAAAGGGAAGGCTATGTTATCTCAAGTAATCCTAAGGATTACATATGATAAAGTTTACTGGATTAAACCTGACATGGTCAATCAAATTACTAAATGTTCCAGTGGAGCAATCTATATAGGATTAGTGAATTAAAGAGCACCACCATTCTTAGGAACACTCTGGGCATCAATGAAAATGAAGAGGTAAGTTTGTTTCAAAGACCTTTGTTGTCAGGAAATACTAGGGAGTGCAGTCTGAGATGTGCACAGTGCAATAAATTTATTTTACAAGGTATTAATGACAGATAGATTTATGTCAAACAGCAGCCATTTTGCATGAGACAGGTCTGGCTGTTAGTCGAGTCCATAGTGATTATAGCCTTGCATCCTTAACCAAGCAGAGAAGGAAGTTTGCCTCTGTCTAGTAGCTATGGCAAAAGAGGTTGTCTGGTGGATGAGGTTGTGAGGTCTGATGATAGGAACTTTCTTCTTTGGTCAATCTCACCTCTGAATTTTCAAAGTTTCACCTGTAAAGAAGGTGATGCTGGAGATAAAAATACTGTCCTCAAAGGAAACTATAGAAATCATAGGAAAAGTGGTTAAAATAGTAGGAGTAGATGAGGCCCACAGTCTATAAACCTGTAGGTCACAGACAAATAACCAGAGAAGACACTTCCTCTTGGAGTTTGAGATCTTTGATGGTGGAGTTTCTCAGTTGGATCTAGTTAGAGGTCCTTCTGCATTCAAGGATTCTATCATCATCCTCATCTTTATTTTAAATATATAAATATATACAAATTATAAAGTTTGAAGAAATGCTTTATGGCATGTATTCAGATTCTTCATGTTTTTTTGTTCAAATTCAGCTTATGTCAACTTTGATTTTCTGTCTTGTTGGAGTCAATAACATGTAACACCACTCAAGTACTGGACTCGGTGATATTGACTAAACCCATTCTAGTTTAAAATGCTGGTTTTGTAGGTAAATGAGTAACCATTATTATTATTTGTATCATTTAAGATGTTGGACCAGAAGATAACTAAAGCATCAAAGTCAGTTTCAAATTATTACTGAATTCTGGTAAAGAAGGACTCAGAACATTGTATTGTACAATTTTCGAAGAAGACACAATGTATTGAAGAGAAAGGTCAACATACAAATGAAGAGAAAAATGGCCAAGATGAACTGAGTTATAGCTGTGGATGTGTTAAGTTCACTTAATAGCTGTGGTACTGTGTGGACTTCTGGTTGCATATTAAAAGTCAGCTTCACAACTAAGCATTGTGAATTTAATCTGGTGGATGGAAACTATGTGGAAGCCTGCTGAGGCAAACAAGATTCCATGCTTCCTGAGTTTATGTGGTATACATAGATAATCCCCCAAACTAACACCTTTGCCTGACTCTTGAGAAACTTTACTGAATCTCTTCCTGTTGCAAGCATTTGAAGAGGTCTCTGGATAACTTCTCTTCCTTCCATCAAACACAATCACAATGGAAACTGTTATGGCCACAGCCATTCTGTCTCTGACAAATACATTTAACAAAACTAAAACAAAATTACTTAGACAGAGGCAACAAGGAAGAACCTATTTATATTACCTTTACAACTTGACACTACAGAAGTCCATTTATTATCCTCTTTGCACACTGATTTCAATACATGTGCCATTGGACACTTATAGGTCACTTCAGATTTATAGGTGGTGGATGTGTAGGACTTTTTTGCAGCAGCAACATCTTTTGGTGGTCCACAGTCAATTTTTCTGTGAGCTGGAATTGATGAGAAAATAATATCAGTGGTGAGTGAGAACAAGGTTGTTAATATCAAACTGAGAATAAAGTATATTAAGTGAAACAAACTGAAGAAATTTTCACACAGCTATAAATACAGACACGCACATATACAAATACATACATATACTTACATATATGCATATATGTACTCATACACATACACAAATATATAGGAGGAATTTAGAATGAAATTTCATGAGTAAAAGATATTGAAGAGATTTGCACACAGCATATATACACACATATGTACATATGTGTACACAGGCACACACATACATATGTATGTATGTATGTGTATGTACATACATGCATGTGTATACCTATACACACATATATATGCATGAGCATGTGTCTGTGTCTCCTTGTCTTGACATCAAGTGATAAATGTAAAACAATTGCCACTGTCATAAAGCAGTGGAAAGCATTTCCAGTATTCTGTGAAAACATGTCTGTCTATGGGAAAATATTATCTTGCTTGGAAACAAGTAAGGGTTGGTAACAGGAAAGGCATCCACCTGTAGAAAATCTGCCTGAATAAGCTCTGTCCAACCCATGCATACACACACACACACACACACACACACACATACTGACATGTACACAATAAATCAGATGAAAATACTCTACTGACCTTCTTTAAAGATGTAAGTATCCCACTTTCCATTGTTGGGTCTAAGTTCAGGGGTTGCCTGAGTTGCATTACTCAGGTCACATAATTTATCTTTTTTATTATACTGATAAGAATTACATCTTGGATAGTGTTGGCAAACTTCACTACAATCCTTTAATGTCTTATTCTTAAGGTGCCCCAAAATATTATTTGGTGGTATGCTAACTCTTTTAAGTATTAAGAACTTGTCGTCAGCTGGAAAGAAATAAAAAATCAAGAAATATATTTTATACTCATGAACCAACCTAAACACACCCACACACACATAAAATAAATATTGTAAATCATCTGGTGCATTATTTTGTAAACAGCCAATTTATTATAAACAAAAAGAATTGATCCTTGAAATGACACCCTAATCAGAACGTCATCAGACTTATTTGAAACTTTGTTTCATATTTAGGCTGCAGACAATACATTTGTACATTTCTAATGGTACGATTTGAAGGGTTGATACTGCTGTTATGGTCAGTCAGTCTTAAACAAATGCCCATCATCAGAAGAAAGATGTACAAATGGATTATCTATAACTGAAATATTAAGATAATCTTTCATGTATGTTTCATGATGCGCTATAATTTGCATTGATTCTTTGAAGAGTGTTTTGCACTGAAAAATAGTTTTGTGGATCGATTGTGATTTTATATTATCCATTTATTTATAAAACAATGCACCATATGGTTTTATATTCTAGTCAAAATTTCAATTGCTTGTACTTCTTATTAATTACCTAATATTTTAAACTATCGATATGATGATGATTTCTTTACTAAACCTTAATGCCAGACAAGACCACAGAAGATACAAAGTAGGATTACATAAAAGAAAATGTAAAATAACACAGAAACAATATTTTCAAACAAAGAAAAATGTCCCAAAGCATCGGAGACATCCAAGAGTTATTTGTGGAAACCTTACAAAACTACAGTCCTCCTAATTGCTAAAGCAAATGCCCTCTTTCTGTAGTCTGGTCTGCAATTCTTCAGGAGCTGACCAGCATCCAAATTTCTCAAGAACATTGTTGCACTAACTTTCATCTAACCTTCTATACAAAGCAAAAGAGGAAATTCTACTGACCACAGAACCCTATTAGTGGAATACTGTGAGAACTTTATGAGAATTTGGTTACCAAACAGCCTGTCTTGGTCTTTGTTTGACCAATGACTGCAGCTCTCTGAAAGAGAGATGCTGTTTCTCCACAGCTCAAACAATAATCATACATGTTCACTGTCAAAGAACTACTAGGCATGTCACAGCCTCAGTACATATTTGTGCGTCATCACCACGATTTGCCCAGTTTTCCACTCTTTGGGTGCTGACTTTCCTGGGTTGATACTTCATCCTGTTATCATCTCATAGTCCATTAGAGCAGTGCCAATCATTTGTTGTGCTTGATGTCCAACAATATGATGGTAGTGTTGTCCACATATATTGAAACAGATATTCTGCAATCAAGTTCATGCAGGATGCCACTCAATGTCAATGTAAAATTCATTGTTGAAATCATTTTTAACTCTTACTTTACTTCCTGTATCTTTGAACACAGCTTGTACAGCCTTCACAACCCATTTATTTACATATAATTTCCTTAGTGGCCACCAAATTACTGAGTGTGCCACACTGTCAAAAGCATTGACTGTGTTAGTGAATACTAAGAATAGTAGTTTATTCTCAGTAAAGTGTTTCTTGTGCTGCTGTGTCTCACTAGAAAGATTGCATCCATTGTAACTGTACCAGGTATGAAACCAAGTTGCATCTCATGTAGGGTTTATCTTTTGTGGTATCATTTGTGAATCTCTCAATGATCTTCATAGCCTGAGTCAATAATTTAACTCCACTACAATTCCCTTTCTCTACCATGTCTCATTTGCTTTTGTACCACTTTACAATGATACTATAGACCAAGGACTGGTTATTATACTTTCCTGCACTACTTGATTATTTATCTGAGGAAATGCTGCTGCTATTGCTGCAGATGACGATAATAGTAAAGATTGAGGACAATATAAAGGATGAAATACAACTGTGTCCATAAACCCCAGCCCAAAAGTCCTCCAGAAGAAACTGTTCAAGCTGTTGTCATTGATACCCAGAGTTAATCCCAGGCCATCATCCCTCTTACAGTCAATTAATCCTCTATAAAAATCTATAATTACTTTCCTGACAATGCTCTTGACCTGCTGTTCTATTGCTGCGAGCACCTGGCAACATTCTAGATACAAAATGTCCAGCCTTGTTCTATGCATGACTCATGGTTGTTGCTTAGTCAAGGAGATGAGCTACAGAAAGGTACACTGGTTTTCATCAGTTCATACTGGTTTTCATCGTTGTCATCATCATTGCATTGGGTCAGAAACTTCTGTAGGTGAGTCAGCATCAGAGTATGACATTTACAAACTATTATAAAGTAGGTGTGGCAGCAAATTGATTTCCTGACCAGTGGAACCTATTCCTTCTAAAAGAAGTGGAAAAGTATCTATTCTAGCCTGATCAACGTGTGAGAGTCAGATGGTAGTACACCACCAAATCAATGTCTGCATTACTTGCATCTGTGCTAGTATTCAGAGACAGTTTCCTTTTAGCCCATTTCTGAGTGAGGCAGGTCACCCCACTCACAACATCTCAGTTCAAATCTACCTGGTACTCTAATTTGCAACAGATTCTGAGCACTTTCACTAATGGTTAACTTGGGCTTATCTCTCCAAGTGGCAGTTGCAAGAACATTAATTTGTCTCAGTTTATGTATGTGCCTGTACAAACCTAGTACTCTTTCAGTATCTTATCTATGGCTTCTACATCCAAAGAGTCTGATACCATGACAGTGACATTGTCAATGTAAGCCAAAATGGCTACCATAGACAAAGTCACATTCAAGGTGGCCTGTTTCCACTGAGATACCAATCAATCTCTCCATCCTTCCAGTAAATATGTAGTGGTACTTAACATTGAAATCCATGATAGTTTTGTGTTGGACAAAACTCACAACATATATTTCTATATTTGGTAATGAGGTTTCACGTCTGGTGATCTTAGCATACTTTTAGCCAAATTCTTTCCATTTGTATGGGTATCAAGAGTAATGGAAAATTGCATATTCTTTCACTCCACATGATGGTCAGAAAGTGACATGTGTCTATGCCTGTCCTTATAGGTAAACCTGTCGATGTCTTCATTAAAATGGTTGTCTATATACTATGAAGTACAAATGAAATCACAAATTTTAGAAAAACACGAAAACAAAGGCCAAATACAAAAATTAATTACCTTTTACTCGTTGGTAGTAATCTCTGGCCTTGGCCACTCTTAGTTTGTCAGAGAGAGCTGCACTTTTCTTTGATAAGTAACATCGTGCTCTTCCTTTAGTTACTTCAAATGATAAGCAGTTTTTGTCAGACAGACATTTTTTCGCACAGTTTTCTGCTGTTGTCCGTGTTTTAGACCACAATGTTTTCTCAAAAACATCCAGATGTGCACCTCTCACTTTCACAAAATAGATTTGGTTAACTGGATTTAAAGTAAAAAATATAGAGCAATGAAATATAAAAACTGGATTTAAAGTAAAAAATATAGAGCAATGAAATATAAAAGTTTTAGTAAGGAAGGATTCAGGCCTTATATTGTACAGAGTTTTGGAGAATGACACAAAGTATGAGTGAGAAAGGTCAAGTTAGAAGTTAAGAGAAAATCTATCAAGATGAGCTGAGTCATAGCTGTGTAGGTAATAAGTTTACTGAACAACATAGCATTGGGTGGAATTTTGTTTGTGTGGTTAAATATTCACTTCACAGGCGCAGGAGTGGCTGTATGGTAAGTAGCTTGCTTACCAACCACATGGTTCTGGGTTCATTCCTACTGCATGGCACCTTGGGCAAGTGTCTTCTACTATAGCCTCGGGCCAACCAAAGCCTTGTGAGTGGATTTGGTAGACGGAGACTGAAAGAAGTTCGTCGTATACATGTACATACATATATGTATGTGTGTGTATATGTTTGTCCCCCCAACATCACTTGACAACTGATGATGGTGTGTTTACGCCTCAATAACTTAGCGGTTTGGCAAAAGAGACCGATAGCATAAGTACTAGGCTTACAAAGAATAAGTCCTGGGGTCGATTTGCTCGACTAAAGGCGGTGCTCCAGCATGGCCGCAGTCAAATGACTGAAACAAGTAAAAGAGTAAAGAGTAAGTGAGAGTAACTAAGACTTGTTGATGAAATGTGGTGGTGAGAAACTATGTGAAGCCTGCTAGAGACAACAAACTTCTACACTTCTAGCTCTTGGTTGGCAGACGTAATCGAACCCCCAATTTAATAGTATTACCTGACCTTTGGATAGTATTAATGGAGTCCAGTCTGTTGCAAGCATTTGAGAAGGTCTCTGATCTAAGGAGAGCTTCCACTCTTCCTTGCATGAGCCACAAACACCATCTAAATTGTTGTGGATACATTTAGTCTTCCTCTGACAAAGACATTTAACAAAAATAAAACAAACTTATGTAGACAGAAATAACAGAATAGAAGCTATTTATATTACCATTGCAGGTTTTTGCTACGAGAGTCCATTCACTGTTCTGTTCACATATCGATTTCAGTTGCTCTCCCTTTGGACAAATATAGGTCACTTCAGATTTATAAGTGGTAGTTTTGTAGGACTTCTTTGCACCAACAACTTCTTTTGGATTTCCGCAGTCAATGTATTTATAAGCTGAAATTGGAAACAGAATTTGATATCAATGATGCTTGTATATTAGGAAGAAGGTGAGAATGAGATAATGACAAATTTTGAATAAAATGGACTGAGTGAAACAAATTGAAAAAATCAGCAGACAGACATAGATATATACACATGTATGCATATATGTATATGTACATATACATACTTATATGTGTGTCTATGCATATTCATGTTCCAATACATAAAATATGTGGGCTAAGTACAATTACCTGCTTGAAAGTTGCACAAATAACACTACAAGCTACGATATGGACTGTCTTCAAAATAATAACCATACTGCATCGTCTATCATGTAAGAAACAAGAGGTGCATTTGGAAGTTAGGTACAGCCACCTACTTGAAAAATATATTGCAGTCTTTACTCAGTCTTAGTACAACAGCGATAAACCTGTAACTTGTTCTGAGAAGCATGGGGTGGAAGCACAAATGAAAGGTCCCTGAAGCAGGTCTATGAGGGAACAGCTGCTAAAAATTAGGTGCTGGAATATCACAAACCTTATGGGTAAATAGCAGGCACTAGTGGGGGCAGCCAGTGATGCAAGTTAGATATAGTTGGTGTCTTCTCTACAAGTTTGCGTGGCTCTGAGACTGTAGATTTGAATGGAGGTGGAAAAGCCATTCTGACGGTGTGGTGTCAAATATATCTGCACAGGTGGAAGTTGGATACTCATAAGCCGTTGGCTGTCAGATTGTGTTATTAAAATTCAGAATTGTCATCTCAAAGAATCATTAGAATATTGGAAGAAATCCTTTGCATTATGTATTGAGACTCTATGTTCTGAGTTCAAATCCAGCAAAGGTCAACTTTGTTGTTATCCATTCAGGGATTGATAAAATACAGTATCATTCAAATACTGAAGTCGATGGTAAAGAATAAATTCCTGGTTTTGTGGATAAATTAGAAACCATTATCATTATGAGTAGTATTTATTATACTTAAAGATGGTGGATCAAAAGTATCATTAGAGCATTTGAAGGTTATTTCAAAGGATTACTGAATTCTAATGAAGACTGAGGGCATTATATTGTACACAGTTTTGGATGACGACATATGGTACAGATGGAAAGGTCAAAATAGAAATTAAGAGAAGATCTACATAGGAATCCTCAGGTATGACTGTGATTTAAAGAAGTTTACTTCACAACATTTTGGTACTGGGTGGAGTCTTGATTATGTGAGTAAAAATTTGCTTCACATCAAAGGAAGAATTTTAGTGAATGAAAACTATGTAGAAGCCAACTAGAGAGAACAAGCTTTCATATTTTCCCTGTTTGGTTGGCAGACTTAATCCATCACTCAGTTTAATACCTGACTCTTGGGCAGGATTAATGATGTCCAAGCATTTGAGAATGACTGTGGTATTGAGCTAGATTCCGCTCTCACTCTTCCACCACTCACAAACACTGAGGAAATTGTCATGGAGTCAGCCAATCTTCCTCTGACATTTAACACAAAATAAAACAAAATTTCATAGACAGACAGCAAGAGAGAAGCTATTTAAGATACCTTTACAAGTAGAAGCTACTGGAGTCCATTTATGGTCCTTTTCACATGTTGAATTTAGTTTTTCTTTCTTTGGACAAGTATAGGTCACTATAGATTTATAGGTGGTGGTATTGTAGGACTTTGATGCACCAACAATATCTTTCGGCGGTCCACAATCAACTTTTGAGTAATCTGAAATAGGTAAGAGAAACTGATATTAATGGTGAATATATATTAAGAAGAGGGTAAGAATGAGGGGATAATAACAAATTGAGAATAGAAGATGTTGACTGAAACAAACTAGACATTTGCACACATATAAATACATAGAACCACATGTGCATGCATGTGTGTGTGTGTACATATGTACGTTCTCTTTTATTGTTAATTATTTGATGTATTGGTTTCTAATAAAGAAACTAACCCATGCCAACATGGAAAACAGCCATTAAGTGAAGATGATGATGATAATACAAAGCTTTATCACTAGAATGGAGATAACAAAAACAAATTCACATCTTGAATTTGAGAAAATTCTTGCATATTTTTACTGTTCCATTTACAAATTGTATTTGTAATATACCTGTATCTGCATTAGCTGGGTAATTTCCCTAACATTAAGGGAGGCCTATACAGGGGCGACGCTTTACTAGTCACCAAAAGCATAAATAAATCCTCCTTAGAAAGAACTAGAAAGGATCTACATAAATTCTTCTCTAACCTAAACCTATGACATTCGAAAACACTCATAAAACTGCTAACTTTCTTGACGCAACTCTAAACTTACTAACTTATAATTTCGGGACACCTTGTATACACACATACACACACACACGCGTGCGCAAACACACACACACACACACACACACACACACACACACACACACACACACACAGAGTGCTTCCAAAAGTCAGTTTTGGCATGATGGGTAGGTTCTCCCAAGAATTATGTATGACCAGATATCTCAGTCCTGAGTCATCTACTTCGTGAGGCTCAGATTTTGAGGTCGAGCTTTTCCTCTTTATCCATGTCTTTTACATCCATGTCGTCCACAAGCCCTTGCTACATTTAATGATCAGCATTTGTTTATACAGCTGATCTCATCCATATGCGTTGCATGCCCATATCAGTGCAAACTTTTATCTTGAACATTACATCTGATTTCTCTTAGGCCTAGTTTTTCACACAGCACTTTTACACTATCTTAGACATGTACACTTACAGTGCATACCCAAAGGGGTATGCTTACTTTATTTATTTCCAATCTTCTAACATCCTCTATGTTCATGGTACATGTCTCACTACTATACAACATTGCAGTTCTGATGAGCATATATATATATAAATATATATTTATCAATACATACAAACATGCACACAATAAATAAAATGGAAACTTTCCACTGACCTGGTTTCATATTGGAACCAGTTATATTGTCAAGTTGAATTTTATATGTCAAGCGAGTCACATTACTCAAATGACAAGCATTCATTTTTTCACTGTACTCAAATGATCTACACCCTACATAATTCAGGCAAGTTTGATAACACCTCTTTACATTTTCATCCATAGGTGGTCCAGTATTTGCTTTATCCTCCGCAACAGTGGCTTCAAGAAAAAGAAAGGAAAAGAATACATTTTATACTCAGTCGTACTTAGTCACCCTCACTCTCTCTCTCACACATAAACACACACATAATTAAACATTATAAAGCATGTAGTGCATAATTTTGTAAAAGGACAATATATTATATTTGAATAACCAGTTCACAAAATGATACTGTAGCAAGAATTCATGTGAACGGTAGAACATTTTGAGACTTACTTTAAACCTTGTTTTAATATTTAGGTTGCAGGTAATTCATTTGTACATCTCTTCTCTATCGGTGTAATTCTATAAGATCAATAATCCCTTAAACATGTGCTCAACCAATATACTAAGTGTTGATATAACCATTTAATCCTAAACAAAAGTGGGATATACAAATGGATTATCTAAAGCTGAAACATTCAAGCAAAGTTTTGAATGTCTTGTAATGTAAAAGAATCCACAGTAATTCTTAATAAAGGTGTCCGCCAAAAACTAATCTTGTGAATGGAGCGTGATTTTATAATAAATTGTCCATTTAAAAAAGAATGCATCAAATGGTTTTCTCATATTTTATTCAAAATTTCATTTACATGATATTTACTCCTACATAATTATATAATATTTTTAAAATATCTATAAAATAATAACAACAATAACAATATTTCTTTAGTAATCACTAAGGGTAGTCAAAAACATTGGGGAAGCTAAAGGATGATATAATGTAGGATTAATAAAAGAGCATGTAAAGCGTAACAGAAAGAAAGAAACAAAAATTTCAAGTAAAGAGTAATAATTCCCTAAAGGATGGAAAACCTTCTTGTATTATTCATAGAAAGCCTACAAAATCATGGCCATGCTGACCACTAAGGGTTTTCAGGGATTTTCCCCATTTTTTTTTTAACACAGCCTTCAAAATGATGGGGTTGGGGGGGATGCATCTTTGTATAAAAAAGTGTTAAAAACGCTTTTCTTTTTACATCCCTCTCCGGACATAATTTGCACTTCAAAATTATGGGAAGAGCATTTTCAGTAAAAAATTTTTTTTTAAATTGTTAATATTTTCAGAGGGAAACTGTCTTTACATTCAGATTCTGCCAAGGTTGACTTCGCCTTTCATCCTGTTAGGGTCGATAAATTAAGTACCAGCTGCATACTGGGATCGATCTAATTGACAGGCCCCCTCCCAAAAAATTTCGGGCCTTGTGCCTAGAATAGAAAAGAATATTTTCAGAATGAAAAGTGAGTGATTTAAGGGTGATTTGGCTGTTGTTTCTAACACATCCAAAGACAACCCACCTTGTTTCTTTATCACTCTTGCATATTATGGCACTCTGCCGGTTACGATGATGAGGGTTTCAGTTGATCCGATCAACGGAACAGCCTGCTCATAAAATTAACGTGCAGGTGGCTGAGCACTCCACAGACACGTATACCCTTAACGTAGTTCTCAGGGAGATTCAGAAGGTCAACCCTTTAACAATTGCTTTGTTTTAGAACTTTTAGTAATTGTTACATACCTAATTAATAAGCAGCTTTCTCCATTATAGTGTAGATGCATATTAATCCTATTAAACTTAATAGCAGCCATACTGCTGCTGCTGCTGCTACTGGTGTGCGAGAGAGACAATTGTGCTGGTATGGTCAAGTGGCGAGAATGAATGAGGATAGCAGTGTGAAAAAGTGCCACACCTTCGTAGTTGAGGGAACCTGTGGAAGAGGCAGGCCCAGGAAGACCTGGGATGAGGTGGTGAAGCATGACCTCCGAACATTAGGCCTCACTGAGGCAATGACTTGTGACCGAGACCGTTGGAAATATGCTGTGCGTGAGAAGACCCGGCAAGCCAAGTGAGACCAAAATCCAAGGCCTCTGCTAGGGATATAGCCAACCCACTTATGCGTACCATTCCTTCATTGAACACTATACTCGGCTTGCGAAGACCTGTTGGAGCAAGTGAAAGCGAAATCATGATGGCACCTGTACCAGTGGAGCACTAAGAGCACTCTCCGAGCATGATCATTGCCAGAGCAGCTGTCTAGCTTCCATGCGGGTGGCACGTAAATAGCACCATTTGAGTGTGATCATTACCAACATTCAAAGACATTCAAATCGAGATTGTTGCCAGTGCCGCTGGACTGGCTCCTGTGCAGGTAGCACGTAAAATGCACCATTTCAAGCATGGCCGTTGCCAGTACCGCCTGACTGACCTTCGTGCCAGTGGCACGTAAAAGCACCCACTACACTCTTGGAGTGATTGGTGTTAGGAAGAGCATCCAGCTGTAGAAACTCTGCCAAATCAGAATGGAGCCTAGTGTAGCCACCTGGTTCACCAGTCCCCTGTCAAATCGTCTAACCCATGCTAGCATGGAAAGCGGACGTTAAACGATGATGATGATGAGGATGATGATGTCAATGTCGAACCTGTTGTTGAACCTTATAATTAAGCCTATGAATATTTTTACAGAAGTGTTTGTCAATATAATATGAAGTATAAATGAATCCCTAATTTTAGAAAAAGAGGAAAAGTGAATCGAATAATAAGATGCAAAAATAATTACGTTTTACTCGTTGGTAGTAATCTCTACTATTTGATGTTTTTATTTCTGTGGCGGATGCTGCACTTCCCTGAAGTAGGTAACATTTTCCACCTTTTTTAGTTACTTCAAACGATAAACAATTTTTGTAAGACAAACATTTTTCTGCACAGTCTTCTACTGTTACATTTTTCTTATTCCACAATATTTTCCCAGATACATCCATAACTGAGCTACTTATTTTTACAAAATTCGCTGGAATATCTAGAAGTGAAGTAAAATTTAAACCAATTAAAAATAACAACAACAACAATTTCTAACATAGAAAGTAGGCCAAATCTTTGAGGTCAGAATTGACAAATTAAATTGGCTTCTAAAGTTGACAGGTATTTTATTGTCGCTAGAAAAGCGAAGTTTACATCAGCAGGATTTGAACTCAGAAGTTAAAGAGTCAGAACATATACCACAAAACATTTTCTCTGATGCTAAAAGAATTCTGTTGATCCATTACCTTTAACAACAAAAATAATTATAGCTATTGTTGATAGCAACAATATTAACAATAGTGGTTTCTTACTTAAGCACAAGGCCGCATATTTTTGCAGTGAAAATACATGAAACTAAATCATTCACAGTATTTGATTAGTGCTTATTTTATCAACCACAGAAGAATGAAAACTCAAGTACATGGGATTTCAACCCAGAATGTAATAGAATACAACTAATAAGGTTCACAAGACTCATCACTTTGCTGATTTTGCAATGTTTTGCCTAGGAAAACAAAAATAATTATTCTTTCATCATCATCCAGTGAATTATACATGTAGTAAACATGGACACTCAAAATTTAATGTAATAAGCAAAGAAAACCTATCTACATGAGGAACTATCAAACAAGGCGAATAAGTACTGGAGTTAAAAAAAAAAAGAAATAACACAAGATCTTTTGAAGACACTCAGAATGAAGACCTAAACTCATGAGAGTTTCCACCTTCCTAATCCCTAAAGTTTCATTGTAAAGAAGATGACAATGGAGAGGAAAGAACTGTCCTCAAAAAAAAATTATTGAATGCAAAATGAAGATGGCAAGAGTGGATGAGGACCTCAGATCATAAACTTGTAACTCAAAGAACAATAATTGGAAAAGACACTTGTCCTTTGAGTTTGTGTTGATCTTTGATGGTGGGTTCTTCAACTGGTGGCAGACAGAGATCCTTCTACACTCAGGACAAATCCATCATCATCCTCATCTTTATTTTCAATGTTTACATCTATATTAATTAGAGAATTAAAAGTATTCAGTATTCAGGCTCATTCATTATCAGTTTGCCTTTTAGACTTGCAAGGATAGATAATATAATATACCAGTTAAATTCAAGGGTTGATCTTACTGACTAAACACCTGTCATCAAAACTTGTTGGCTTTGTGTATAAGCCAGTTATCATTTTTATTTGTATGATAATTTATGATGGTTCACTGGAAGATTACTACGGCAACAGACATCTGTTTCAGAGGATTGCTGAGTTCTAGTAAACAAGGATTCAGAATATAATACTGTAAAGACATTAGGATGATGTCACGATTTATGGTTGAAAAATGTCAAGTTAGCAATGAAAGGAAAATGACCAAGATGAGCTGTGGAGGTCATAAGTTTTACTGAACAACAATATATGGTATTTAGTGGACATGTGAATGGAATTTGGTGGACAGAAATTAGTTGGAAGCTTGCTGGCAAGAATGTTTCCACACTTTCTGTTCTTCGGTGGAGGACTTAAGCCATCATCCATATTAATACCATTATCTAGCCCTTGGGTAGCTTTAATGAAGTTCACGCTGTTGCAAGAATTTGTGGGGGTCTTTGGTTAGAGGATTATTCCTTCCTTCCTTCCATAAACATAACAGAAATTGTCATGGACACAACCATTCTTCCACTGAGAAGCGCATTGACTAAAACTACCTAGAAAGAGACAAGAAGAAATAACCTATTCACATTACCTTTACAATCAGACACTACAGTAGTCCATTTGTTTTCTTTATTACATGTTGCTTTTAATTTATCTCCCTTTGGGCAGATATAGATCACTTCAGACTGAAAGGTGGTGGTATTGAAGGACTTTGATGCACCACCAACGTCTTTTGGTGGTCCGCAGTCAATGTTTCTGTAAACTGGAATTGAGAAGAGAAATTGATATCAATGATTATTATATGTTAGGAGGAGGTTGAGAATGTGATGACAAATTTAGAATAAAAGATGACTGGACAAATTGAAGACATTTGCATATAGCTATAAATTCATACATGTATGAGTGTATGTATGTTATTTTTCAGTTTTATTTCAAGATTTCTTGCCAATAGAGAAAGAGCCAGTTTCTAAACTAGATTCAAGGCTCCTTCATTGGAATTTAAACATCAACAACAAGGTATTTTTGTATATATGTATGTATACATATTTTTGTATGTATGTATGTATGTATGTATATGTGTAGATTTGTATGTTTGTATGTCTATGTGCAGATTTGTATGTGTTGTTTTATGTATGTCTTCTCATCTCATACATATACTTGCATATCTGGAAATGCTCATAGATACTTAAACGATAAACTTCTGGAAAGTTATACAGATTTTTACAGTTCCAATGATAGCTTAGATCTGTAGTCTTTGAATCAGCTTTCCCCTTTCTAGTTTTGAGAAACCTAATTTTTCAAGATTGGTATTTAGGCAGCGTGTTACACATCCCAGTGCCCCAATAATTACAGGTATAAACTTGAACTTGTAATCTGGATAGAGTAACGGCAGATTCCTCAATAGTTCAGCATAAGTATTCTCTTTTTCACTGATCTTCAGCTTTATGTTAACATCTGCTGGGCAGCTGATTTCCACAACTGTACCCAGTTTCTCTTCATTATCCCAAATCATTGCATCAGGTCTATTGTATTTATATTTTATTGAGGTTTTCACTGGGACATTCCACCAATACTCCTTTTTATTATGAGTGGCTATGGCTTCTACCATAGTGTAGGTTTTTATTTCTTTGTTCTTGCGATTATCCTTTCAATGGATCTCATAATACAGTATCCCAACTAGAACATCATGTCTCATCGGTAGATAATACTTTGGACAACTGTGGAGGGAATCTGTGGTAGAGGTAAACACAGGAAGACATGGGACGAAATGGTGAAGCAACTCTGAGGCCTCCATATACACATGGAAGCCACCCAATACTCAGTTAAAAGTGTGTTAGCCCACAACATCTGCCTGAACACTATATCTTTGTCTTTTGCCTAAGCTTCCACAGTTCCTGTTCTTGTGAGGCACATTTAAACCATCACCAAGATAAATAATATTACCTGGCCCTTGGATATGTTAAATAAAGTTCACTCTCTTGCAAGCATTTGAAGATGCTTCTGATTAGAGGAAATTGTTTTGGAATCAACCATTCTTCCTCTGAGAAAGACATTTAATAAAACTAAAACAAAATTACCAAGACAGAGACAACAAGTGAGAACATATTTACATTACCTTTGCAAACAGACGGTACTGGAGTCCATTTACTGTTCTTTTTGCATTTCGATTTAAATGTTTCTCTTCCTGGACAAGTGTAAGTTACTTTAGATTTAAAGGTGGTGGAACTGTAAGACTTTGTTGCACCAGCAACGTCAATCGGTGGTCCACAATCAATATTTCTGTGAACTTGAATTCATAAGAGAAATTCATATCAAAGGTAAGTATATGTTAAGAGAAGGGTGAAAGTGGGAGATAATAGCAAATTTAAAACAAAAGATATTTGCTGTAAGAAACTGAAGAAATCTGCAGGTACATCCACATCATTAATATATATATATATATATATATATATATATATATATATATATATATATATATATGTATGTATGTATGTATGTATGTATGTATGTATATATACATAAAGGTGGTGCTCTTGTATGGCTGCTGTCAAATGACTAAAAGAAGAAAAAGAATACATAAATTAAGAGAAGAAAATGGTGAGTTAGTGGTTAATATTTACTTATTAATAAATTGACAATCATTTCTTCCTACAGCTGTTTCCATTTATACTCATTGGATAAATTACAAATTTATGCATTAAATTTGTATTTATAAGTTATGAGCAAAATATCATCAGGGAAAAGTGAGATAACAAAAAATTACATGGTTTGAGCAGAGCTACTACACAGTGTATGTATGTATGTATATGCATGTACCTATGTGTGTGTATATAGTGAAGGCATGTGGCTTAGTGGTTAGGGTATTTGGTTCATGATATAAGGTCGTGAGTTTAATTGCCAGCAATGCATTGTATCCTTAAGCAAGGTACTTTATTTCATCTTGCTCTAGTTCACTCCACTGGAAAAATGAGTTGTATCTGTAATTCAAAGGACCAGCCTTGACACATTTTATGTTATATTGAATCTCCCTGAAAAAAATGTTAAAGATACCTGAAGTCTATAGAGAGTTCAGCTACTTGTACATGAATTTCACTTGCAGGCATAACTAATGGAGTGCTAGTTGTGTGTGTGTGTGTGTATATGTATTAATATTTAGCAGAAGTAATAGAGTGACTGAAGGTCCAAGAGTTTTGTCTGTTGGTACTTATCAAACTTCGATAAGTGCCAATGCACAAAACTCTCAGACCTTGTGTCACTCTGTTACTTCTGCTAAATATTAATAAAATTATACATATACTCACTTTTTGAGTTCTATTTTTGCTGTTTGTACCAACATACCTGTGTGTGTGTGTGTGTGTGTGTGTGTGTAAATATAAATACACACTGGCTTGCAAACAATAAATAAAATGGAAACATTCTACTGACCTGAGTTAATTACATATATACCCCAAAGTCCATTGTCAGCTTTAAGTTCTTCAGTTGTCTGGGTGACATTACTCAGGGCACATATTTTATCTTTTTCGTTGTACTCATAAGAATTACATCCTTGATATTGCTGACATGCTTGACTACACTCCTCTAAGGTCTTATTCTTAAATCGTCCAAAAGTATACTGATCTGGTATGTTAGCTTTTTTAATTACCACGGGTTTATCATTGGCTGAAAAAAGAAACACCAAGAAATATATTTTTCACTCTTCCACCAACCCAAGTACACATATGTACCTACATAAACATCACACTCTTATATAAAATATTGTAAAACATATGATGCATAATTTTGTAAATGGACAACATAATATAAACAAAAGAATGAATTCACAAAACGATATCCTAATAAGAATTCATACAAGTTGTAGGTCATCAGACTTATTTGAAACCTTGTTTCAACATTTAGGCTACTTGCAAACAATTATTTGAACATCTCAACTACATACTGGATTGTAATAATAGAGTAAGCAAATATGCTTCAAGAGGAAACAGCTGGAATTTATCCTATGTACAAGGGTATCAAAAACGTTCCTGGACTAGTGCTCTAGCATGCTAACAGATGGCAACATACAATTGTGAGTGTAGCAAGAGCTAGCAGTGATATTCACGAGGCAGCATGCCAAGTGACATCACTGTGTTTACTTCACAAGTTGTGAAATTTGTTTTTTTTTTTGTGATCCTGTGTATGCTGTAGACTAAGTCCCTCAAGTGAAATACGACAGAAGACAAAGTTGGGATATGATTTGAGAAGCTGAACCACTTGCTGTTCATGGATGACTTCATAAAAATTGGAGCAGAACTAGACAGCCTAGTTCAGTTTGTGCAGATTTCTTGAATGATATCAAGACGGTGCTTGGATTCTCAAAATGTGTTATGATGGTGATGAAATGAGGAAAGCTTGTCAGGACAGAAAGCATATGTATGACAAGTGGTGAAATGATGAAGGCAATTGAACCAAATATGGTTAGAAATACCTGGGAATACTAGAGGCAGATGGCATTGAACACAACAATATGAAAGAAAAGACAAATAAAGAGTTCCTGCAGCAACTGAGTAAAAAATTGGTTTCAAAGCTGAATGCCAGAAATGTAATTTTGGCAATAAACTCACAAGCAGTCTCAATAGTTTGGTTTGGTGCTGGAATTCTGAGGTGAATAGACAAAGAGTGAAAGGAGTTGGATAGAAAGGCAAGAAAGCTCCTAATGATGCATGGAGCTCATCATTCACATGCAAACACTGATCACCTATACATGAAGAGAGCAAATGGAGGAAGAGGACTGATATATGTTAAAGACTGTATATGTATCAAACTCAGGAAACCTTGCTAGTGTCTGTTAGGAATGAGGGAGTATTGGAAGCAGAGAAAAAGGGAAAAACAAAGTAAGAAGTACAAAAAGGACATGAAGAAGCCTTGTGCAACAAGGGAGTACACAATGAATTCCATGCACCCACAAGTGAAGTTGTTGGAAAACATAGGTGGGATATGCTAAAGAAAGGAACACTGAAAAAAGACTGAGAGCACAAGACTAAGCTTTGACCACAAAATGGAGGGTCAACCTTAGGAATGAGCAAGGATCTTCACTGTGCCATATTCATAATAGAGTGGATGAAACCACTGCCCATATCACAAATGAATATCCTAGACTTACCCAAAACCATTACTAGTTGTGGTCATATAATGAGGTAGCGAATGTGCTACATTAAAAACTGTGAAAAGTAGGATCTAGAGAGAGGCAAGATGTGGTATGACCACAAACTACAGAGAGTGGTGGAATTGGAGGCCTGCGAAATATTGTACATTTTCCCAATTCAAACAGAGCATGTGCAAGGGCATAATAGTCCAGACCTAGTGGTGGTGTATAAGATGCATCACATGTGCTATATAGCTGATGATGTGTGCCCATTTGACCTAAGAATAGTCAAAATAGAGGGCAGAAAAATAGATATATGTAACCTTCTTAAGTACGAAATAGCCCAGCTATGGAAAATGAAAAAGATGAACAGTGTCAAAAGACATCACAAGGAATATAAAGGAAATCAGGGGAGAGTGCTCAGTATTACTGTTACAAATGGCTTGACTACTTGACACAGCAAGAACAATCAGGAAAAAATTAGATAATTGAAAAGAACAAATGACATAGTACTGTAGGCTGCAGGCAGCAAGGCTGTCATGCATGGCATCCAAAACTCCAGGAGTTCCAACAAAACCTGAGTTAAAAAGAATAGTATTGATGATGATGATGATAGAGAAGTGAAGAAAATGGATACCAAAACCAGAAAAATGTTGAAAGTACACAGAGCCTTCCACTCTAAGGGTGACACCGATAGGCCATACCTGTCCAGAAAAAAGGGTGGGAGAGGTTTGATCAGTTGCCAGGACTGCATCAAAGCAGAGGAAAACAGCGTAAGGTGGGATATGAAAAATGCTGTAGAGCCACTGTTGAAACACACGAAGAATGCCATCATCATTGAATAATGTTGATGATGATAATTGTGTAACTAAAAGCAAATGTAAACAAGACATGAACTAAAAAAAGAGAAAGCATGGAAGGAAAGGAAAATGTATAGTCAGTTTGCAAGAGATATGAATGTGAAGACAGATACAGAGGACTGGTGGCTATGGATGAGGAGGAGTGATCTGAAGAGACAGAAGTACTTATATGCACAGCTCAAGAAGACATTTGTGTTGAAGGTGTGAAAGTGGAGGATGCTCTGTTTATGCTAGCTTCTGACAAAAACCAATCCTAGCTAACACATTGTTGTACTTTAAAAAATGCAATTAAATGTATTTTTATCTGAGGATAAATTAGAGATTGTTTTAGTAATTAGGGAATACTATTTGTAATCCCTAGGAATGTATCTGTTCTCCTAGTGAGGCTTTCTGAACAGAATCTTCTTTTAAGTAGAGAAGATTCCTTGGTCCCAGCAGACAAATTCTCTGATTCTAGGGACATGGGAAAATGTACTCCCCTCATTTAGCATAATGGTTTGGTGATATGAAGGGCATCCTGCCATAACAACAAAATATAGGAGATAAAAATCTTCCAAGATAAGCATGAAATTTTCTATGTTATTTTGTATGTCAGATTAGATAGGACAGCAACTAGTGGTGAGACACTGTGCAGTAATATCAATGAAGAAAAAGTTGTTACAAGTATTGCTGACGCTGCTATTAAATCTAACACTGTTGCTGCTGCTGTTACTTTAACCACCATCACCATTACCACCACCACCACCACCGCTGCCGCTTCTACTGCTACTACAGATTTTAGTAAAACGAGTTTCCTTTTTTACATATTAAAAATAAAACCAATTGAACGCATGCATATAAATGTTCAATAAGAACAGATGTTGAATGAAAATACCTTAACAGTATTTATACTTCCCAGCATTGCACTTCTATTTATTTTCAAAAAATTTATGTCTGTCTTTATAAGTAAACTTATCACTGTGAAGTACAAATGGAGTGAAGCATTTCAAAAAACATGGTTAAGTCCAATACTGAAATGTAAAGAATAATTACGGTTTACTCTTTGGTAGTAATCCCTCTGTATTGTTGGTTTTAATTTCTTGTGGAAAGCTGCACTTGTTTTTGATAAGTAACATTTTCCTTTTGTTTTAACTATTTCAAATGATAAACAGGTTTTGTCTAACAAACATCTGTGTGCACACTCATCTGCTGCTAAGTTCTCTTCCTTCAGTGTTTTCTCAGATACATCCAGAGTTGCATCTTTTACTTTCACAAAATAAATCTCAATTTCTGGAGTAAAAGTAAAATTTAGACCAATGAAAATTAACAACAAAAAGAACAATAATAATTTCCAAAACAGAAAGAAAATCAAATTCATGAGGTAAGAATTGGTCAAATGATTTATCCTTATCCTTTCAATGGCACTGTATTTTAATGTCCCTGTTAGGGCGAAGTTGATATCAGAAGGTGATCGCAGAAGTTAAAGAGCCAGAACAAAGACAATACATTTTGTCTGATCTTTGAATGATTCTAGCAAACCATTTCCCTTAAAGACAAGAATAATTATAATTATTGTTAAAGTTACCAATATTAATGATAATGGTTCCTAACTTAAACACAAAGCCACAGATCCTGCAGAAGAGGATACATGAAAATAGATCAAGCTAAGTATTTGAGCAGTGCTTATTTTATCAATGACAGAAATATGAAAGGTAAATTACATCCTGTTGTGATTAGAAAGGAGAATATAAAAGGCCCATGACGTTACAGATTTTACAAAAGTCATTTTATTTTCATCATCATTTACTGAATAAAGATAAATATATAGCACATGTGGATACTCAAAACTTATGTAACTAGCTAAAAGATTTTAATTCATCAGAAGTAATTATCTTTATGATGTTGTCTCTTCTGAATTCATGACCAGAATAAGTCATTAACATAATGGTTTTTACCAGCAACTCAAGGGGAAATTTTAATTAATCAGCCATATAACAAATTGTTTTCCATGCAGGAAGTGATCTTTAGCATTTTCCCTAATTGTTCTTTTAGTATGAGAGTGGTATGAGTCAATGATCTGGGTTTGATTCTCACTCTAAGTTTACTGAAAGCCCTTGAGAAAGACATAAATATCACACAATACCATTGCTTTCTCTAATTATGTTTGGCTATGTTCCTCAACAATGAATATATAACTGATTACAATGAGTTGCTATTTTTATTTTTTAATAAGGTATCCATGACAAAAATAGCTATGTCATGAAATTCTGAAATCAACCTTCCTTCTACACTTATGAGATTAATGCTGTACATACCCAGCCTGAACTTCTATGTGCCAATGTGAGTTTGTTGTAATAATGATGATATTAACATTGGATTAAGTGCTGTCCTCCATATTTGCCATGACCACCTGGAAGACCTAGTAGTGGTGCTGAATCTAATGACAACTTTTACCAGCAGAAAAGCTCTGTCAGATCTCTTAGCTCACAATATTAAGTAGAAAATATACTGTGGAAGCCCATTTGTGAACATCAACATGTTAGAAATATAAACAAAGACTCCTTCAATTATAAACCACTTTCTTACCAAAACGATGGCTAGATTATCTAATATAATTCAAAGGATTTCAGATTGTATAGTATGATAGATCAAACTTGACTTGTTCAATGGAAATGGTTGATGTCTCAGCCCAACAATCTATGAAGGATTAGTGGGATAAAAAGAGCACTCACCTACTTAGGATTGCTCAGAGCATCAATGAAAATGAAGTGACAAGTTTGTTTTGGAGGACATTTTGTAAAGGAATACTATAGACAATTTTCTGAAGTTGTTGGCATGGCCATGGTACCTAAGTGCTCTACTGGTCCAAGATAAAATCGCACACATGGAAGTGCCATCAGACAAGCCTGCCCAACATGTCAGCAGTAAAGCAAAATCATTTTGTATGTACTCAGTCATTGTCCATACATTGTTCACTTGTGTATTTATGTCAAACAGATGCTCTTGTGAGTGTCAAATAGATGCTGTGGTGAATCAAGTTTATCAAAGTGATTGCCTCACACTATCCTTTAACTGGGCAGAGAAAACAGTTTTCCTCTTTGTGTCAGCAAAAGAGATCATGAAAAAGTTTGTGTTAGATGTAGTTGTAAGATCTGATGACAGTTACTTTCCTCTTTGACCAATCCCTCAACTTTTTCCAGTTGTAAAGAAGCTGAGGATGAAGAGGAAGGTAGAGGAAGGTACTTTCCTCAAGAGAAATCTTTGGAAGATAGGTGAAAGTGGGAAAAAGTGCAAAAGTAAATGTGAACAACAGTGAATAAACATGTAGGTCAGAGGACAATAATCAGAGAGAAGACTCTTCAATGGAGTTCAGGATTATCTTCAAAGGGTTCTCCAGCTGGTCTTAGATAGAGATCCCCTTCCGCATTCAAGAGTAATGCTTCATCATCTGCATCTACTAATTAGAGAACTAGAAGAAATGCTTCACACTATGTATTTAGGCTCTTTTGGATATAAGTTCTAATCAAGCCAAAGTCAAATTTGCCTTTCCTACTTATGGGGATCAGTGTTGCTTTCCTACTTGTGGGTGTCAAATTGTAAAGTTGATGGTACTCACAAGACAACGGCAATCAAAATTTGCTGTCTTTGTATGTAAATCAGGAAGTAATATTATTAGTTTTATTATAATTCAGGATTATCTAATGCAGAGAACAAGAGAAGCAAAAGTTTGTTTCAGAGGTTTGATAAGTTTCAGTAAAGGGCTCAGAGCATTATATTGTACAGAGATTTGAATAATGACAGAAATATGGGTGACAAAATACAGGTTAGAAATTAAGAAAAAACTGATGAAGATGAGCTGAAGTACAGCTGTGGACATAATGAATTTACTTTAAAAAAAAAATAAGGTATTTGGTGGAATTTTATCTGTGTGGCTAAAGGCTAAAACTTTGCTTCATCCTTGTGGATGAAATTTGATAGATAGAAGTTACATGGAAGCCATGTGGAGAAAACAATTTGCTAAACTTCCAGCTCTTGGCAAGTAGACTTAATCCATCACTCAATTTAACAGTATTACTTTGTCCTTGAGTAGACTTAATGGATCCACTCTGTTAAAAGCATTTGGGAAGTCTCTGGTCTGAGGATGGATTCATCTTTCTTTCCGATCAACCATAAACATCTTCTAAAGTCATGGAGACAACTAGTCTTCAAGAAAAGTACCTAGACAAAAAAGAAACTATTTATGTTACCTTTACAGCTAGACACTACCGCACTCCATTTGTTGTTCATTTTACATATTGACCTCAGTTGTTCTCCCCTTGGGCAAGTATAAATTACTATAGATTTAAATGTGGTAGTTTTGAAGGATTTCACTGCACCAGAAACGTTTTTTGGAGGTCCACAGTTAATTCGTGTGAAAACTGAAATTGATAAGATATATTGACATAAAAGGGTCCTTGTATGTTAAGAGGTGATGGAAATGAGGAGAAAATAACAATGTTACAATAAAAGATATTAAATGAATCAAACTGAAAAAATTTACATGCTGATATAAAAACATACATACATACATACATACAGACACATACACACATGCATACATACATATATATATATATATATATATATATATATATATATATATATATATATATATATATATATATATATATATATTTGCTTTGCAAGATTTTTGATGTGAAATAGTGTGTTGAAACAGATGTTGTTGTACTTGAGGATGGTCATATTGTCAGTTTAGCCAATAAAAACACACGCACTGTATATTTGGTGTTAATTTGCTTCAGCTTTATATTACATTACATTACATTAATCCTATTTCGGCCAGAGTTCTTTCGTCATACTTCTGCTACTCACATAAATCCTACTAGGAATAAAATCAAACCTGAGTCAAACCAAATAATAATAATAATAATAATAATTGTTTAACGACTGCCTTCCATGCTGGCATGAGTGGGATGGTTTGACAAGAGCTGGCCAGGCAGAAGCCTACACCAGACTTCTGTAACTGTTTTGGCAGGATTTTTACAGCTGAATTCCCTTCCTAACACCAACCACTCAGGAGAATGGACTTAGTGCTTTTCATGTGGCACAAGTTAAGGTAAGGTCATTTTCGGCAAGGGCTTTACAGCTGGATGCCATTCCAAATGCCAACTACTTTACAGTGTGGACTGGAGGCTTTTAAGTGGCACCTGCACTGACAGGGTCATCAAGTACTTGCTAGACAGAAAAACAAAAAGAAAATAAAGCTCTTTTGAGAGGGGAGGGGGTATTGGAGGAGGGGATCTTACATTGCATGATGAAAGGTTATTGTGAGGCAGAGAGACAGAAACAGATGTCTTGCTGTAGAAGAGGTACAAGGTTACCCAGCCAAAGAGAGAGATCAGGAATGAAGACAGAAACAGGAGCGCTGCCACAAAGGAAATACAAGGTTACTCAACATGAAGGAAGTGGAGGAGAAGGAGAAAGAGAGTGAGGGAGATTTAGATTCTCTCAAATGCTCAGGAGGCCTTCTTAAGGATGTAGATAGTTTCTGTTACCTAGATGACCAAATTAGCAATGGTGGAGGATGTTCTGAAAATATTGTTTCTAGAATAAGAATTTGGTGGTGGAAGTACAGAGAGCTATTACCTCTGGAGTATAGCTGTTCTTGATTCAGTCATTGGTTTGAAAGCATCTCTTTCTTTGTCCCTACCTTTCTCTCATTATATACATATCAACATGCTTGTTAATATATATATATTAAGATTAAAAATTATATGTATATATATAAAACAGTAGGGTAAAAAACTGGATATTAATTAACATTAATTTAATACCAGGGAACAAGCACATTAAAAGAATCAAGGAGATTCAGAAAAATATCTGAGATCTCAAAGGATTATTGTATATGTATATATAAAAAGGAGACCACTAGGTCCACCTAGTGGTCTCCTTTTTGTATACACACACACACACACACACACACACACACACACACACACACACACATATATGTATATCTATATATATATATATATATATATATATCTTACACACATACATATATTACTCTCAGGTCCATTGATGGCTTTGGTGGCCAATACTATCAAGTGATACACATACATATATGAAAATGCAACTGGCATGCATGCAATAAGTAAAATGGAAATACGCTACTGACCTGGGTTAATCATGAATATATCCCAACTTGCATTGTTGGGTTTAAGTTTACCAGTCAAGTGAGTCACATTACTCAAAATACAAAACTTAGTCTCTTCATTGTACTCATAAGAATTACATCCTTGATATCGACGACAAGCTTCATCGCACTCACTTACAGTCTCAAAGTTAAGTGTTCCAAAAGTACTCTTCCGTGGTATGCTAACTCTTCTTAGGTTGAAAGGCTTGTCAGCTAGCAAAATAAAAAGTAAACAAGAAATACATTTTATACTCATCATCACCACCGCTCCCACACACATGCACACACCATACACAGTTATTAAATATTGCAAAGCATCTGGTGCATAATTTGTAAATGAACCATTTATTAGAAATGATTGATGGCCTAATCATAATTCGTGTGAAATATAGAACATGTTCAACAGATTTGAAGTCCAATACTAAAACAAAAGTAATAATTACCTTCTATTCGTTGGTAGTAATCTGTGTGTGTACTTGGCATTAATTTCTTGGAGAAAGCTGCACTTTCCTGTGATAAGTAACATTTTCCATTTTGTTTATCTGTTTCAAATGATAAACAATTTTTGCTTGACAGACATTGTTTAGCACAGGCTTCTAATGTTGCACGTGTTTTCCACATTGTTTTCTTGGATACATTCAAAATTGCATTTTCTACTTTCACAAAATGGATCTGAGAGTCTAGAGTTAAAATAAAATTTAGATCAATGAAAACAACAACAACAATAATAATAATAATCATTTACAAAACAGAAAGATAGTCATATATTTGAGGTCATAATTGGTCAATTGAATTATCAACATTTGAATGGCATTGTATTTTGATGACCCTGGAAGGGCAAAGTTAGCATTAGAAAGAGTTGATCCCAGAAGTTAATGAGCCAGAACAAATACCACAACACATTTTGTCTGATACTCAAATAATTTTCACAATCTTTCACCCTTAAAGGCAAGAGTAATTATAAGTAGTGTTCATGGTAGCAATATTAAATTTAAGTGTGCATAACTTAAACACAAGACCACATTTTCTGCAGTGAGGACTCATGAAAATTAATCAATTTTAGAACTAGAACTTGACCAGTGCTTGTTTTATCAGCCTCAGAATTATGAAAAGCAAAGTAAATCCATGTGTGACTTGAAACCATAACATAAATGGATGTAACTAAATATGGCTAGTTATGGTAAGACTTTACTGATTTTATAATGTATTGCTCTAGAAAACAAAATTAATTTCACTTCTATCAGTATTTAGTGAAAAAAATATAAAAATGCAGTAAATGTGGACACTAAAAACTTAATGTAGCTAGCTAAGAAATGTTAATTCATCAAAAGTAATTATCTTTATGATGTTGTCTCTCCTGAATTCATGACCAGAATAAGTCATTAACATAATCAATGTTTACCATACACTCAAGGTGAAATTTTAAATAATTAATCACATTACTAATTCTTTCCTATGCAGAAAATGATCCGGAGTATTTTCCCTAGTTGCTCTTTTAGTATAAGAGTGATATGAATCAATGATCTGGGTTTGATTCTCACTCTAAGTTTACTTAATGCTCTTGAGAAAGACATGAATATCACAATATCATTGCTTTCTCTAATTATGTTTGGCAATGTACCTAAATAATGAATATGTAATTGATAACAATGAGATGGTATTTTTGGTTTTTAATAAAAACCAATGACAGAAACAGCTATGTCATGAAATTCTGAGACCAACATTCCTTCTACGCTTATGAGAATAATGCTGTACATGTCCAGCCTGAGCTTCTGACTGAGACATTTAGCATAAAAATAAAACAAAATTACATGGACACAGACAACAGGAGAGGAGCTATTTATATTACCTCTACACGCTTCCACTACAGGAGTCCATTTGCTCTTCCATTCACATGTCGACTTTTGTTGTTCTCCGCTTCGGCAAGTGTAGATCACTGCAGATTTATAGTTGGTGGTTGTGTAGAAACTCGACGCACCAAGAACATTTTTTGGACGTCCACAGTTAATTTTTACATAATCTGAAACTAAAGGGAGAAATTGATGCCAATGGTGCATTTATGTTAAGAGGTGGTTGAAAAGAGAAGTGAAAATGTTACATAAATAGACATCAAGACAATCGAATCGTAGATATTTACACACTGATATAAAAAGATACATATTATGTATGTATGTATGTATGTATGTATGTATGTATGATTGTATGTATGTACATGCATATGTACATACATATGGACATACATACATACATACATACATACATATGTATGTACACATTATGTATGTATGCATGTATGTAAACATATATCGTTTAACATCCGCTTTCCATGCTAGCATGGGTGAGCATGAGTATACATATATACATATTATCATCATCATTATCATCATCAACATCATCAGCATCTTCATTTTTTAATGTCCACTTTCCATGCTGGCATGAAGTATGTGTATATGAAAGATAATGAGTGTGTGTGACAGAGAGAGAGAGAGAGAGAGAGTGCCACTTACATATCCATGCAAAAACTACATACATGACAACACACACACACATGTCCATTTCATATACACATATATGCATTTTTCACTTTCTCTTCTCTTCATAGCATAAAGAAATAAAAAAAACTCTTATGGAAATTAACGAACAATCATATGATCCCATATGATCAACCATTTGACCAAGTTGACAACATTACTGCTTCAAACGAAACAATGTGTGTGTTTCTTTTTGGGATATATGATCCACTGATGCTATATATATATATATATATATATATTATATAATATATATATATATATTATATATATGTATATACATACATATAGTCAATTCAAGTAAATGAATTAAAAAAATGGAAAAAATGGGGCACAAGACATGTGCAGGGCAACAAAATCATATTGCATGCACTTGTTCATTGTGTATGTATTGCTGACATGGAAAGCTGTGTCAAACAGCAGCTACTGTGTGGGGTGCAGATCTGGCTGTCAGTGAAGCCCACCATGATCATTGCCACACACTCTCTTTTAACCAGACAGATAAGGCAGTTTTTCTCTATTGGATAGTAATAGCAAATGAAGTTGTGATGTGGAAGAGGTTATAAGGACTACTGACAGAGACTTGCCTTTTTGGTCATCATAGTTTTAAAGTTTCAGTTGTAAACAAGGTATGGATGGCAATGAAGATACTATCCTGAGGGAACATTCTTGAAAATGACATGAAAGTGACAAAAAAATCAAAGGGGGATAGGAACTACCGTGCATAAACCTGTCAGAGATTACTAATTGGAGGGGACACTTGGCTGTGGAGTTCATGGTGATCTTTGAAAGTGGGGTTCTTCAAACAGTCCTAGACAAAGATCCATTTACATTCCAGAGGATTGCATCATCATTCTCATCTTTATTTTAAATGTGCAAATGTATACTTGTTACAGAACTGGAAGAAATGCTTCATGGTATTTATTCAGGCTCTTCATATTTTCAGTTGAAACCCATCCAATGTTACTTTTTCCTTTTATTCTTGAGAGGGGTGGCTTGGTAACATAATATAACGGTCAAATACTAAAGTCGATGATACTGACTAAACACTGTCTATTAGAAATTGTTGGCTCTTTATCCCAATCAGAAACCACTATAATTATTTGGGTTATTATAATTTAGAATTGTGGAATGTAAAATCACTAGAGTATCAGGGGTCAATTCCAAATTATTGCTGAATTCTAGTAAAGAACGATTCAGTGCTATATATTGTACAAAATTTTGGATGAAGACACAAAGTATAGATGAGAAAGGTCAAGTTAAAAATTGAGAGAAAAACTATCAAGATGAGCTGAGATATAGCAGTGGTAATAAGCTCAACAATGGGGTATTTTGAGAACCTCTAGCTGATGGTTATAGTTTGTTCAAAATAAAGCTCTGTAGATGAAATTTGATGGATGGAAACAATGTAGAAGCCTCTTAGAGAGAACAAGCTTCTGTTCTTGTGAGGCAGACTTAAACCATCACTCAAATTAATAACATTACCTGACCTTTTGTGTTCTTTAAATGAAGTTCACTCCCTTGCAAGAATTTGTGAATGTCTCTGACATGAGGATAGCCTCCTCTGTCTTTCACTAACCACAAACACTGTGGAAACTGACATGGAGTCAGCCATTCTTCCTCTGCGACACTTAACAAAACCAAAACAAAATTACTGAGTCAGAGACAATGAGAACCTATTTATATTACCTTTGCAGGTAGACACTATTGGAATCCATTTATTGTCCTCTTCACATCTTAATTTTGATATTCCTCCTCCTGGACAAGTATAGGTTATATCAGATTTATAGGTGGTGGTATTTTGAGATTTCATGATACCAGCAATGTCTTTTAGGGGTCCACAGTTAATTATTGAGTAACCTGGAATTGAGAAGAGAAATTGGTATCAAGGCAAGTATATGTTAGGAGGAAGGTGAAAATAGGGAGATAATGACACATTTAAAACAAAAAGTATTGAATGTAACAAACTAAAGAAATATGTAAACAGCTGTACATGTATGTATGTATGTACATACACATCATTATATATGTGTGTGTGTGTGCATGCACAACATATGTGTGTATGTATATATTATATAGACATATATAATATATATCTATCATTATCATTTAATGTCCAATCCATTGTACATGCTGGCAAGCTGCACCAGACACCAGTCTGGTTTGGTATGAATTCTATGGCTAGATGCTCATCCTAATGCCAATCATTTTACAAAGTGTTCTGGGTGCTTTTACATGGCACCACTATGTGTGCTTCACACATTTTGCAAGAAATGAAGCTAGTATGCCCCGTAGGATATGTAATGTCAGTGTGCACACACAACAGTGTCAGTGCCCTGAGAGAAAAGTTGGACATAAGAAGCATCAGATGTGGTGTGCAAGAGAGGTAACTGCACTGGTAGGATCACATGTTACGTATGGATGAGGACAGCTGTGTGAAAAAGTGTCACACCCTAATAGTGGAGGGAACCTGTGGAAGAGGTAGACTCAGGAAGACCTGGAATGAGGTGATGAAGCACAACCAGCGAATATTGGGCTTCATGGAAGCAATGAAAAGCAACCAAGACCTTTGGAGATATGCTGTGTTTGAGAAGACCTGACAAGCCAAGTGAGACCGTAGCTGTAGCCTATGCCAGTGTTGCATAACTGGCCCATTTAAGAGTATCTTTCAAGCATTGGGCAATGTGCTGTGCTTGAGAAAACCTGCTGAGTCAAGTGAAATGTTGTGGCTGATGCCACTACCGCCTGATTGGCATGTAAAAATCACCATTTGAGTGTGGTTGATGCCAGACCAGTGTCCTTTTTTATTTTCTCAAAAATAACTAGCCCTGCTATATATTTGAATTTGAAAGATTGTTTAGAAACACACAACATGTAATACAAGCTTGCCAGATTATGGTGTTTTCACACTATGAAAGTAATAGCAGCTTGAATTTTAATACTGAATATATTAAATGATATTTATCTCTCACTGGATGAAATACATTTTTGCTGGTTTCAACAATAAATTTGTTATACACACACGCACATATATATATAAATATATATATATATATATATATATATATATATATATACACATACACACACACATATATATATATAATTTAGAGAAAAGAACCAAAGTTCATGAACTCATCCATGAAAATCCAGTCACATAGAGAAAAAATTAATAAGTAAACACTCGATAAATTAGTATAATAAAATACAAAGTAAAAATCATAAAATAATAATAATAATAACGACTACACGTGTTTCATAACCAAGTTTTCAAATAGAAAATAAAATATAATCGAATCGATTAAATCGATTGAAAATCAATTCTATTCAAAAATATAGCTAATCTTCAGGTCAAAATACAACAATAATAATAATAAAATGAATGTATATATCAACCAACAATAAATAACAAATGAATGTATGTAAAAATACTTATATATATATATACATATATATATATATATATATATATATACACACGCACACACATACATACATACATACATACATACATATATATATATAAGTACACATACCCATATATGCAAAGACACAATATGTAAATACACACTGACACGCACACAATAAATAATGTGGAAACACTCTACTGACCTGCGTAAACCATTCTTATGACCCAGCTGCTACTGGTAGGTATAATTTTATTAGTCACGTGTGATAAACCACTCAAAGCACACAGTTTATCTTTTACATTGTACTTATAAGACCTACATTCTTGATATTGCTGGCAAGCTCCATCACAACTCTTTATGGTCATGTCCCCAAACCGTCTAAAGACATACTTCTCTGGTATGGTAACTTGTTTAAGCAACAAATTTTTTTCAGCGACTGGAAAAAGAGAAAAACAAGAAATATATTTTATACTCGTCCACCCAAACACACACGCACACTCACACACACACACACACACACACACACACACACACACACACACACTACGCTACACATTTATTAAACATTGCAAAGCATCTGGTGCATAATTCTGGAAATAAACAATTTGTAATGAAGAAATAATTGATCTCCAACAACAACAACAACAGCAACAACAACAACAACAACAACAAGCAACAACAACAGCAGCAACAACAACAGCAACAGCAACTGTAACAACAACAACAACAACGACGACAGCAACGACAGCAGCAGCAACAACAACAACAACAACAGCAGCAGCAGCAACAACAACAACAACAACAACAACAGCAACAACAACAGCAGCAGCAACAACAGCAGCAGCAACAATAACAATAACAACAACAAGAACAACAACAGCAGCAACGACAGCAGCAGCAACAACAACAACAGCAACAACAGCAACACCAGCAACAACAACAACAGCAACAACAACAATCCTGTGATCCGGTTCACCACCACTCTCTAACAGTTGAGTGAAATGCTGTTAAAGAGCCACACACATCTGCTTGGGATCGATTACCATGTTCCCATTGTAGTCCAGTAAAGATCAGAAATGTGGATTTATTTCCACACTGTGTCTCTGCCACTCAGGTCCACTGAATGGCTTTCATCCCTTCATGCCTAAGAGCATATATATTAGATTTGACAGTGCAGCCTTTGTGTTTTGAGTGCCAATCTCACTGCAAGTACATTGGTTGCAATGCTTTGTCTAAATACATCATCTAACTTCCTTACTAGCTCTGCCTCTGCCTCTGCTCTATTTCTTTCTACTGCTAGTTCTTTGTTAAACTTATCGATTCTATTCTGATCACCATTATCAAAGCAAACCACCATTTATTGTTGACAATTTCCCCCATCAATGCCAGTTTAATTCACTTATACAGTCTCTGAAAGCTTGGAGAACTGGCAAGAATGCATTTAGCTTCCAGTGACCAGTCCCTGTCTATGAAGCTTATTCAAGTTGAGTGTACAGATCACAAGTTTGTTGTATGTGAAATCAACTACTTTAAATTGCAGACAACCTATGCTATCATTATCTGCTTCCTTTTGAATTTGAGCCTTGGTGGCTCATTCTGCCCTCCGACCTAATTGTACGGTATGTTACTGTGTGACATGATGTATTCTGGATAGTATCAGCTGAGGTGTTGAATTTGACAGTCCATTTCATTCAACTAACTGTCCAGCATCTTTAATTTCCTCTTTAGAGAATTCGATTCTTTAAAGAGAGGGACTTGGTGGCCCTAACATAAGAGAGACATCTTTTTAAAAGCCTTTATGCAGGCTTGTTTGTCAGTTCTTTCATCGTTGTTGTTTTTGTTGTTGTTATTGTTACTGCTGTTGCTTCTTTCTGTGTCGAACATAGTCTTTGATGTGTTAACATTGTCTGTCAAATCACACATAAGAAACTTTGGAGTGTTTACAGTTTGTTTATTGTCAGTGTTGTTATTTGTTTGTATACTTTTCTTGTCTGTTCTCCTTCACAAAGAGTGCTGTTGTTGTTGACCAAAAGAGTTTTCACTTGTAAAGTTTGCCTTTATCAACAGTTCCAGTTTCATCCCTGTGAAAAATGGACTAGTCATATTTTGTCAAATCGGGTGACATAGCACGTAATCAGCTAGAAATAGCAGTCAACAGCAAAAATATCAGTCAAAATGACAGAAAACAAAGTTTCAAGAGAGAGAATGTACATGAAAATATTAATATTTAGTTACACACAGAAACAAATACACAACCCACCATATGTGTGTGTGTGTGTGTGTGTATGCATACATACATAAATAAATATATATATATATATTTTTAAACCTTAGATAGAGTACCCTGTTGTGTGATATGGTGGACCCTGAGAAAGCTAGGGGTAGAAGAGTATCTTGTGAAAGCTGTACAGGCCATGTACGGTAATGTAAGAGTTAACCATGAGTCAGTGATGAATTTAGTGTACAAGCAGACATTCACCAGGGCTTGACTCTCAGTCCCCTCCTATTCATCACTGTCCTCTGGCAATAACAGAGGAATTCAAAACTGGCTGCTCTTGGAAACTACAAACTGATGGTGTTCTCATAGCAGATTCTGGAACAGAAATGAAAAAGAAATTCCAGGTGTGGAAGAAAAACCTGGAATCAAAAGGCCTTAAGTTTAACTTAGCAAAGACCAAGGTTCTCGTAAGCAAGAAACAGACAGGTTCCTACCTGCTTCAGTTAAATGGCCCTGTTTGATAAGTAGGAAAGAAGTAGGCAGGAATTTCATATGATGTACCCAGTGCAAGCTATGGACACACAAGAGGTACAGTAGAATAATAGGAAGGTTAAGAGAGACAGTAGTGTTTATATGTGGAAAATGCACAGGTATCATAAAATCTACAGATACACCACAGCCACCATTACTATGACTACAGCAACTGCTGCTGCCACTACTACTACTGCTATTGCTGCCACTACTGCTACTGTTGCTGCTGCTCATGTTTAAGAATATGGGATTTTCCTTTCCCACAGAATGCTGTAACAATATTTTCACTTTCTGACATATTTTCAGGAATATGTCTATGCCTGTCTTCAGAGGTAAACCTGTCAATATCTTCACAGAAATGGTTGTCTATGTATTATGAGTACAAAAGGAATCATAAATTTCAGAAGATGTAAAAAGAATCTAATAATAAAATACAAAACAATAATTACCTTTTAAACGTTGGTAGTAATCTCTATCTTTGGTTGACTTTAATTCATTGGTAGAAGTTGCACTTTCCTTTGATAAGTAACATAGTCCACTTTTTTTAATTATTTCAAATGATAAACATTTTTTGTCAGAAAAACATACTTCTGCACAGCCTTTTATTCTTTTAGTTTCCTTACTCCACAATGTTTTCTTAGGTACACTCAGATATGCGTTGCTTATTTTTATAAAATGGATCGTCACAGTATCTAGTGTTAAAGCAAAATTTAGATGAATGAAATATAACAAGAAAAAAAAAATTACTAACCTAGAAAGAAGGCCAAAATTTTGAGATTAGAATTCGTCTGCTAAAGTGGCCTCAACACATGAATGCCATTTTATTTTAATGGCCCTAAATGGGCAAAATTAACATCAGCAGGGCTTGAACTCAGAAGTTAGGGTCAGAACAAATACTACATCACATTTTGTCTGATAGACAAGAATAATTATAAGTATTGTTCATAGTAACAATATTAAATTTAATGGTTTCTAACTTGAACACAAGGCCACGTATTCTGCAATGAAGATACATGACATGGAAGTGCCATTAGACAAGCTTGCCCAAGATGTCAGCAGTATAGAAAAATCATTTTGTATGTACTCTGTCATCATCCATGTATTGTTCACTTGTGCATTTATGTCAAACATGCTGTTGTGAGTGGAATGGATCAACCTATCAGTCAAGTCCATCTCCTTTAATTGGGCAGAGAAGATGGTTTTCCTCTGTGTGGCAGTGGTAGAAAAAGAGATTGCAAGGTGGAGGAGTTTCAAAATGTCAGATGACAGTAACTTGCCTCTTTAGATAATCCCTAATTTGCATTTACAAATTTCACTTGTAAAGAAGTTGAGGATAGAGAGGAAGGTATGGTCCTCAAGACAAATTATTGAAAGTGAGCTAAAAGTGTTGGTCTGAGAGCAATAACTGGAGAAGATACATGTCCATGGAGTTTGTGGTGATCTTTGATGGTAGGATTCTTCAACTGATCCTAGAGTGATCCTTCTTCATTGAGAGAACTGTATCATCATCCTTATTTTTATTTTCAATGTATACATGTGTACTAATTAGAGAACTGGAAGCAATGCTGTATGTTATATATTCAGGCTCTTTCGAATATCACTTCAAATGAAATGAAAGTCAACATTGCCTGTCGTACCTGTAGGTGCCCATGACATAAATTACCAGTCAAATCGTAAGGTTGATGATATTGACTAAACTACTATCTAAATTTTTTGTCTTTGTGTGTCAATTGGGAATTTTTTATTATTGGTGTTATAGTGTACTGGAAAAGAACATGAGGATCAGATGTCTGTTTCAGAGGATTGCAGAGTTTTAGTAAAGAAGGACTCAGGGCATTATATTGTGCTGGGTTTCAACTGATGACACAAAGTATGGATGAGAAAGACAAAGTTAGAAATTAAGAGAAAAATTAAGAGTTTTATCTGTGTGGTTAAGAATTTGGTTCACAACTAAGCTTGTGGATGAAATTTAGTGGATGTGAACTATATCAAAGATTGCTGGAGACAACAAGTTTCTACACTTCCAACTCTTGGTTGGTAAACTTAATCCATTATCTGATTTCATAGAATTATGTTGCCCTTGGGTATAATTAATGGAATCTACTGCAGCAAGCATTTGGGGAGGTCTCTGCTCTGAGGATAACTAGTTCTCTCCCTCCCACTAGCCAGAAACACTAGAAATTCACGAAGTGTAAGCCAGTCTTCTTCAGACAAAACATTTAGCATAAAAACAGATAGAAAGAACAAGAGAGAAGCTATTTATACTACCAAAACAGGAAGATGCAACTGGAGTCCATTTGCTTTCCATATTACATACTGACTTTAGCTGTTCTCCATTTGGACAAGTGTAGATGACTGTAGATTTATAGGTTGTGGTTCTGTAGGACTTCACTGCACCAGAAACATCTTTTGGAGGTCCACAGTTAATGTTTGAGTAACCTGGAATTGAAGAGAGAAATTGACATAGGTGGCTGAGAATGAGATAATAAACAATGTTACACTAAACGTAGATATTTGCACAGATATAAAAGTATACATATGTGTGTCTATGTAACTATGTATGTTTGTGTGTGAGTGTATATACATGATGTGTGTGTGTGTACATATATATTCTTTTGACAAGAACACAACAATATTGACCACTCCAAAATATTCTATTTCTTTATTCTTGATGGACTTAACTCTCCTCTCCACTGTTCTCAATTACTATTAGTCTTATCTTTATTTTTATTTATATATTCCTTTTTATTTTTTCTTGATTTCATTTGTTTTTTTCTTCTTCTTCTTCTTCATCTTCTTTCTTCTTTTCTTATGTTGTTGTTCTTCATGATTTTGTATTTTTTTATAAATATTTTGCTTTTCCTTTTTTTCTATATGTGTATATATTTTTTATGTATACTTGTAAGAAAAATATCTTTTGCTATTTAAGCAACCAGTAAAACATACATTTTTCAGTTTGAAAATGGCTCTTTGAAGCTTGAAACTCATATCACAGTAACTCAATTTAAACATTATCAAGATTAAAATTAAAATTTTCCCCACCAAAAAAACATCTCTACTCATTTTTACAAAAATATATATAATACTGTACCATCTTTTAACATCCATTGATTATGCTGGTTTGACGAGGGATGATAAACGGAGGGGCTGCACCAGACTCTAGTGTCATTTGGCATGGTCTCTACAGCTGACTAACAATAATGTTAGTCAGCATGGCCTAGAGTACGATGTGGTCTGGAATTATCACTTCCATACCATAACCAGGGCCATATATTATTTTTTGACCGATTTTTTAGTTCAGGCAAACTTGCAGTGGATTTAGAAGCTGTGGCAATGTATACATGTGCTACAGTAATCGCTAGTAGAAAAGGGCTGCCGTTGGATATAAAAAAAGCAAAATTTAAAAAAAAGAGGTGAAATAATTCAACGGCAGAAAGGATATCTGCTAGCAACTGCATACAGAGATAAGAGGCAGATAAATTTTCTATCTACCAGTGCACAACCATGTGTAGATGAAAATGGCACCCCGTTTGGGAACCTTGATTATAACAGGTACATGGACGGTGTGGATCGGCTGAACCAGATGATGAGTTATTATCCGGTTGGTAGACCGGGTAATAAATGGTGGCAATACCTGGTTTGGTATATAGTAAACATGAGCATTGTAAATGTATTTATATTATATACCAAATCAGGAGGGGTTCGCAAGCAGTGTAACCATCTGCAGTTCTGAGCAGATATAGCAATACAGTTGAGGGCAGGTTATTCCTCCAAAAAATAACTGCAGGAAGGAAAAGCAAAGCCTGCCAGAGAGATATTCCTCTAAGTTCAACTGATCTACATAAATTAGAAAAAATCAGGGGTCGCAAAAGACGGTGCTGTGAATGTCTACATCAACAAAGAAAAACTCCCAGTGGACAGCCAATTGAAACGTCTTTCCAATGTGCATTCTGCAAGGTTGCAGTATGTAGCGTGGGATGTTTTACAACTTTCCATGATAGAAATATTGTGTGAATATTGTTTGTATATATGTATAATTAGATTGTATAAATATTTTTCAAATTTACTTAGTTTTACTTTTTATTTTAATTTACCTGTAATCTTAATTAACCTATAATTTTAATTTACTTATAAGGTGAGTGACGAGTTTTGATTTAACTTCTATTGTAAATCTTTATTATATATGTTCCTGTGTATTCATGTATGTGTGTGAGTATATTTCATTTAGTTGATGTATTTAATTTTCTAGTTTTCTTCAAAAACAAATTCCAGTATTTCAGTTTATTTTACCTTTATGGTACACCTGTTCCTCTGTGTATTAAATTCAACTGATAATCTAGTGATGTGCACAATTCTTCTATATCAAAATTTTGTTGCATACCCAATTAAATATTAGCAGATGACTCATTTTCTATGATAATGTTTAAACAAAATTTTAATATTTTTACATTTTGCTCAGTTTACCTGGGTTTACCTGTAATTAGAGTCACTTTGAGACAAAAATTATGCAATAGAATTGATTAAGAACCCTTTCTTCAATTATGTTCCAAATGTCACATTAATATGTTGATAAGTAAAAAAAGGGTACAGTTGTTTAATGAAACTAGTCTAAATTCATGATTATTTTAGAATTTAATTGAAACTCATGAGGGGTGTATTTTGGTCAGAAATATAGTAATGAAATGGTTAAATGATGATGATGATATAAATACACAATAAATAAGATGAAAATACAATAAATAAGATGCACAAAATAAATAAGATGAAAACAATAAATAAGATGCACAAAATAAATAAGATGAAAACAATAAATAAGATGAAAACAATAAATAAGATGAAAATACGCAACTGACCTGGGTTCATTATGTTTACATTCCAACTTCCCTGGTCGGATTTAAGTTTATCACTCGACTGAGTAATCCTACTCAATACACAGACCTTATTTTCCTGCTTGTATGCATAACTGTGACACCCAGGATATTGATGGCAAGTTGCATTACACCTCTTTAAGCTCATTCCTGTAATCTGTCCTAAAGTAACTTGCCAAGGCATGCTAACTTTTCTAAATATAAAAAATTCTTGACTGGCTGAAAAAATAAAACAGGAAACAAGAAATACATTTGGTACTGAAACATAAACACTTGCACACACACACACACACACACACACACACACACACACACACACACACACACACACACATGCACAATTCCAAAGAAATATATTAAATGTTATAAAGTATGTGATGCATAGTTTTTGTGAAAGGACACTGTGTATAAGACAGTGTATAATGTCTGTAAATGTTACAATCAATCTGGGCATGACATTAAGCAAGCCATCTCCAGAGTGTAAAAGAACTGTTCACACCAAACCTATGATTGATACTTTGAGAAAGAGAGTTCACAGGAATCCTTGTCAAAGTATGTGAAAAATGGCAAGAGAACTTAATATTTCAAAATCTTCAATTCACAAGAGTGCTAAAGAGGATCTCAGGCTAAAGGCATACAAAAAGCAACCCAGACAATTAATTTCAGCAGCTTCAAAGAAAAAAATGACTCGACAGTGCTACATACAAAGGCTTCATTGAGAATGAAAAGAAGATCTTCACAGTGGAGGCTGTTTGAAACAGACAAAATAACAGGTTGTATGCTGCTGATGCTCAGGACTTGCATGAAAGGTGCTGAATCCATTTTTGTCATCTGAAACCAGATGGGGTTGTGGTGTGGGTTGCTGCAAGATCCAATGGATCCAAGTCACCTTTGATCTTCATTTATGAGGTTGTTAATGTGAATGGCACAGTTTACATTAAAATGTTGGCAGAAACATGTTGCCTTGGTTAAATGAAACATTTGGAAATAGGTATGTCTTCACCCAGGACAGTGTCCAAGCTCACACCTCAAATTTTACGCAAAAATGGTATTTTTGCAGTTTTTGAGACAAGAAAGTTTGGCCTGCCTCAAGCCCAGCTATCTCAGCTATCTCATAATCAAATGAGGCAGATCTGAAAGAAACACTTCTTACTGTGTAGAATGAATTTGATTAAGAAGTGGTGTAGTACTGTTGCAGTTCAGTAACCACACATTTGTAGGCCATGATTAAAGCAACAGGTGGTCATATTGAAATCCAATTCATTTGTTAGGTAAGTAAAATATAGTCCTTATAATTTAGGAAGTTTGATTGCCCTCTGTTGTATGTGTGATTAAAAAAATATGAGGTAGATCTTTCTGGGTCAATTGGTATATCTGTCCCTACAAGTAAATCTGTTGATGTTATAACAGAAATGGTTGTCTTTATACTATGAAGTACAAAATTCAGAAAAAGAAAATCCAATAATAAAACAAAAATTAATTACGTATTATTCGTTGGTAGTAATCACTGTTTTTGGTTGGATTTAACTTGTTGGAGGTAGCTGCACTTTCCTTTGATAAGTAACAGTTCTTATTTTCTTTATTTATTTCAAATGATAAACAAGTTTTGTCAGACAAACATTTTTCTGCACATGCTTCTGCTGTTACTTTTTTGTTTTTCAAAAATGTTTTTCCAGTTATATCCAGAAAGGCATATTTTATTTTTATAAAATGGATCTCGGTAGCTAGAATTAAAACAAAATTTAAAGTGATGAAAAGTAATATCAATATTTCTAATATAGGATGTAGACCAAAACTTTGATTAAGGAAATGGTTGATTAAATTGACCTCTACATTAACTGGCATTTTAAGTTATTGGCCCTTGACTGGAAAGGCAAAGTTCATAAAAGTCAAGATAACTAAGAAGTTATAGGAGTGAGAAAAAAATATCACAAAACATTTTGTCTGATGCTCAAATGATTCTCTTTATCCTTCATCCTTAATAATGATAATAATTATAATAAATATTGATGGTAACAATATTACTGATAATGGTTTCTAAATTAAACACAATGGCACATATTCTTTAGTAAGGATACATGAAAATAAATGAAACTCAGCATTTGACTAGTACTTGCTTTATTAATCTCAGAAGTATGAAAGGTGACACACATTCAAGTGGGATTTAAACCTAGAATGTAAAAAGATGTAACTAAATTTAAATAGTTCTTCCCTGATTTTTCAATGATTTGCTTTGGAAAACAAAATTATTTTCATTTCCATCAATTAGTGGACCAATATAAATATGTAGTAAATATGGAGTTCCACAGCATAAAACCTATACTTTAATGAGACGAAAGAAAGTTGATTATCTTTATCCAGGATATCTCTTCTGAATTTCTTAACCAGAATAAGTCATTAACATAATACTTTTATCATCTTTGTTGAATAAGTAACCACTTTACAATTAGTCCCAATTTTTTTTTTTAGTAGTTAAACTGTATTTAACTGTAAAGAATTATAATATTATAATATTTAAATACAACAGAACAAAGAAACAGAAATAACCCTGAATATTTTTCTGTAGTTGTTCTTTTAGTATAAATATGAACTGAACGGAGCAGGCATGACCATGTAGTGAGAAGTTCACATACCAACCATATTGTTTCAGGTTCCATCTCACAGTATGGAATTTTGGAAAGGTGTCTTCTACTATAGCCCTGGGCCAACCAAAGCCTTGTGAGTGGATCTGGGAGCAGAAACTAAAGGAACCCTATCATGTACGTATATGCGTGTATATGCGTATGTGTGTGTAAGTGTGTGCATGTGTAAGTCTGTATGTTTGTCTGTGTCTTGATGTCATGTAACAGTTGTACAATTGTCTCTGTCATACATGCAGTGACACTTATGTCCTATTTTTGCAAGAACATATGTGGCCATAGAAAAATATTACCTTACTTAGCAACAGGAAAGCCATTCACTTGCAGAAAATCTGCATCAATAAACTCCATCCAACCATTCAGGCAGGGAAAATGAGCATTAAAATAATGATGAAATAATGATTTGAGTTTAATTCTCAGTCCAAGCCAGTTCAGTTTACATAGACAGTGAATGCTCTTGAAAAAGACATGAATATCACAAAATCTTATTGCTATCTCTTATGTTTGGCCATAGACTTAAATGAGGAAAATATAACAGAGTACCATGAGGTAGTACTTATATCTTATAATAAGCTAGTCATGGCAGAAGCACTTATGTTACGAAAAACTGAGGTCACTCTCCTTACTACACTTGTGAGATTAATATGGTCCAGACCCAGCCTGAGCTTCTGTGGTCAGTGTGAATGCAGTCCACCACCACTGTCATGACAACCTAAAGGGCCAGATGGGGATGTTGAACAAAGCAATAGATTATACTAATATATAAGCTGTGTCAGACTAATTATATTGCAATATTGAGTTCAACATTTATTATGCAGCAGTCACTGTGGAATCTTCTATGTTGATGCCTGACTTCTTAGAAATATTGATAAAATGTCTTTCAATCACATGCAAGCATCTTATAGAGTTTAGTTCACATTATCTAATGTAATTCTAAGAATTTCAGAAGACATAGCATGCTGGATGAAACCTGACATGGGCAGTAGTATTGACAGATGTTACACACTAACAATCTATTGAGGGATAGAGAACAGACATTCTAAAGTATTGCTCTGGGCATTAAAGGAAACAAACTAGCAAGCTTGTTTTGAAGGAATTATGGTCAGAATACAATGATCATCTTCTTGAAGTCCTTGCTTTGCAGAGCTATGAGAGGGCTGGAAGCACCATCAGACAGGCCTGTTCATGATGCACTTGGTTCAACAAAACATTTATCATTCAGATAGTCATTTTTCATGTATTGATGGAATATAGAGTTATGTCAAACAGAAACTACTGTGTACGGGACAGATCTGGCTGTCCACTGAGTCCATCATGATGACTGACCCATACTTTCCTTTAACTTGGCAGAAAAGGCATATTTTCTCTGTTTTTGTGGTGGATAATATCTGATGACTAGGACTTTCCTATTTTGTTCAGTTCTTAATTTGTATATTGAAAGTTTCACTTGCAAAGAAAGTGAAGATAGAAATGAAGGTACTGTTCTCGAGGGTAATTGTTGAAAGTAAAGTGAAAACAGCTAAAATTGCTGGTGACATTATCATCATCATCATCGTTTAACATCCACTTTCCATGGTAGCATGGGTTGGACGATTTGACTGAGGACTGGGGAGCCAGATGGCTACACCAGGCTCCAATCTGATTTGGCAGAGTTTCTACGGCTGGATGCCCTTCCTAACGCCAACCACTCCGAGAGTGTAGTGGGTGCTTCTAATTGCCACCGGCACGAAGGCCAGTCAGGCGCTCAGTACATAATCCTGTCAGTCAGAGAACAAAAGTTAGAGAGGAGACATGTCCTTGAGGATGAAAACAGAAGACATCATCAAATATTGGAGTCAATGATAAAGACTAAACCACTTCCATCAAAAATTGCTGTCTTTTTTTGTACAAATCACAAACCATTATTACTATTATTATTGCAATTTAGGAATGTGGAATGGAATATCATCAGAGTATCAGAAGTCTGTTTCAGATGAATGTTGAATTCTAGTATAGAAGAACTCAAGGCTACATATTTTGCAGAACTGTGGATGAGGATACATTGTACATATGAGAAAAGTGAAGTTAGAAATTAAGAGAAAAACTACCAAGATGAGATGAGGTATAGTTGTGGAGGTAATAAATTCACTTAACAACGTTTTATTAGATGGCTTTTGGTTCCGTGGTTAAAAAGTCATATATAACTAAGCTCTGTAGATGAAATTTGATGGATGGAAATTATGTGAAGCTTACTGAATAGAACAAGCTTCAACTCTTCCTGTGCGTGTGAGGCAGTTTTAATCCATTACCCAAAGCAATACCATTACCTGGCCCTTGGATAGCTTTATTGAAGTCTACTGTGTTGCAAGCATTTGGGGAGATCTCTAATCTGAAGATAGATTCCCTTTTTCTTCCCACCAACTACAATCACAATCAACATTGTCATGGTCACAAACATTCTTCCTCTGAGAAAGACATTTAACAAAACTAAAACAAAATTACCGAGACAAAGGCAAACAGTGAAAACCTATTTACATTACCTTCACAAGCAGACTTTAGTGGAGTCCATTTACTATCCTCATTACAATATGACCTCAGCTTTTCTCCTCTTGGACAAGAATAGGATGCTTCAGATTTATAGGTGGTGGTATTGTAAGACTTTCTCGTACCATAAATGTCTCTTGGCGGACCACAGTCAATTATTGAGAAAACTGGAAGTGATGAGAGGAATTGATTTCAATCATGAAAATATGTTGGAAGAGGATAAAAATGAGAAGATAATGACAAATTTAGAATAAAAGGTATTGACTGATACAAATATGTTCTGTGTACATCTTTGGTGTTCATTGCACTTGTGCATCTGCCACACACAAAAACTATCTTCTCAGTTAATCTTCCTTTGATATTGCTGCACCCTCTCTGTGACTTTCATCACCTGGTCCAACAATTTGATACCTCTGTAATTATTCCTATTTAATGCATTACCTTTACCCTTGTAGCAGTTGACTATGATGCTGCTATGCCAGTCATTGGGTATGACTCCTTCATGTATCACCTGGTTGAGTATACGGGTGACTAGAAAGGACAAATGAAGGCTGGAGGAAAATGAAGGCTGGAGGAAAATGAAGCCACATGCTTCATTCATGCACATCACATGTCCAAACCAACTGGTCTTCTCTCTTGCATGCTGCATCTGATTCCTCATATGTCCACCTCTTCTTTCAGCACACTTGCACTTTCTTGTACATGCAAACTGATGTTGCATATCCATTGGAGCATATTAGCTTCATTCCTCACTAAACTCTATGTATGTCTTCTGCATTCAGGGCTCATATCTCACTACTATGGACATACACAAGCATCATACAATCTTCTTTTTCTCTGGGAGAGAGTCCTTTTGTTGCCAACAGAGGTAATAGCTCTCTGAACTTATTCCAGCCTATTTTTATTCTTGCAACAATACTTTCAGAACATCTTCCACTATTACTTATTTGGTCACCTCAGAAAGAGAAACTATCAACAACGCTGAAGGAGTTCCCAGGGTATTTGAGGTATAAATGTCTCTTGTGTATAAGTATATATATATGTATATATATATATATATATATATATATATATATATATATATATATATATATATATATATATATATATATATACTGCACACATATACATATATCTAAATACACACTGACACACACTTAATAAATTAAATGAAAACACTTTACTAACCTGAGGAAAGTATGTATACATCCCAATTTCCACTGTTAGGTCTAAGTCCTTCAGTCAACTGTGTCACATTGCTTAGATCACAAAATTTAGTATTCTTGTTGTACTGAAAGGCATTACATTCTGGATACACATAGCAAGCTTTTTTACACTTCTTTAAATTCAAATTCTTAAGCCTTCCAATATAAGTCTGCTCTGGTAAAGTAACTTTTTGTAGTACAAAAGGTTCATCATTGGCTGGAAAAAGCAAAAGAAAACTAGAAATGCATTGTACAGTCATACACACACCTGAGCACATGCATACACCATAAGCATACAAACAAACACCATACATATCTTCTAGCATATATTGGTTTCAAATCTAGGCTCAAAGCTAGCAATTCCAGGGGAGTGGGTTAGTTAATTACATCGATCCCGGTGCCCAATTGGTATTTACTTTATCAACACCAAAAAGATGAAAGCAAAGTTGACCTTACTGGAATTTGAACTCAGAATGTCAAGATGTATGAAATGCCACTAAGCATTTTGCCTGGCATGCTAAGAAACTTGCCAGCTTACCTCCTTTGTTGTAGTATATATTAAATATTGTAAAGCACTCGGTGCATAATTTTGTAAATGGAAAATTCATTATGAATAACTGATTGATCCACAAAATGAAACCATAATCAGAGTTCATGTGAGTCACAGAATATCTTGAGACTTATCTGAAACCTTGTCTAACTACTAAAGCTCCAGACAATACATTTGTATATCTCTCCTCTAATGGTGCAATATTGTAGTGTCAGAATTCACTTAAACAGTTGACCAACCAATGTTTCAAGTGGTGTTATGGCCATTCAATATCAAAGAGATGCACACCATTGTACAAATAGATTATATACAACTGAACCATTAAGATGAATTTTTTTGTCTGTCTTGTGATGTAATAGAACTCACATTTATTCTGAGAAGATTGGCTTATGCTAAAAAATACTTTTGGGAATGGATTAGGGTTTAAAATGCACCAGATGGCTTTTTCATGGTTTATTCAAAATTTCAATAACTAACAATATTATGTAATTTAAAATTATCTATAAAATATTAATTATAATACTCTTTTTATTGATCTCTAAAGATAGATGAGAACATTGAGGATGATAAATGAAGATATAAAGTAGGACTAAGTTAAAGAACATGTGAAACATAAAATAACAAAGAAACAAAGATTTGGGAAAATGCACTATATTCAGGTGGTGCAATGGTTGTTGAGAGGAACAACATCTTGCTATAATAACCATGCCAAAATATAGAAAATACATGACTATATACATTGGCATTATTTCTGTTATTTTGTACATTGGACAAAAACTAGTGATAAGACACTGTGTAGTAATAGCACTGTCTAAACTATGCTAACTTGTAGAAATGAAAAGAAAGCTGTTGTTGCTATTGCTCATGCTTTGATGGCAATGATGGTTTTGCAGCCACTACCTTCGCTGTTCTATTTGAGGAAAATAACAGGACTTTTCTTTCTCACATAAAAACAAACAAAAAAAAAAAACAACTGAAAGTATGCATGTAAGTATTCAAGATGAACAAATGTTGTATGGGAATGCCCAGACAGTATTCACAGTACCTAGTATCGCTTTTGTCATCAACATATTTATGTCTGTCCTTATAGATAAACCTGCAGATATTTTCACAAAAGTGTTTGTCTATATAATATGAAGTGCAAATGGAATCACAAATTTCAGAAAAAGAAGCAAAGAGAATGCAAATAACATAATACAAAAAATAATTACATTTTACTCGCTGGTAGTAATCTCTGCTTTTGTCTGCTTTTATTTTTTCAGAGGAAGCTGCAGTTTGCTTTGATAAGTAACATTTTCCACTTGCTTTAATTATTTCAAATGATAAACAATTTTTGTCAGAAAAACATTTTTTTGCACAGGTTTCTACTGATACATTTTGCTTATTCCACAAAATTTTCCCAGATACATCCAGAACTGCTCCCTTTACTTTCACAAAATAGATCTGAGAAACTGGAATTAAAGGAAAATTTAGACGAATGAAAAATTACAACAATAACAAATTCTAACATAGAAATGTAGAGGTTCCTAACTTAAATACAAGGCCTTAAATACATTCTGCAGTGAGTATATTTGAAAATAAACTGACATCAGTATTTGATTGATGCTTATTTTATCAACCACAGATGTATGAAAGGTGAAGTATACTGTGGTGGATTTGAATCCAGAATGTAAAAGTATTTAACTGAATATGCTTAACCAATGCAAGGACTTCACTAATTTTTCAGTGTTTTACCCTGGAAACAAAATTAATGAATTAATAAACGATATGTAGTAAATGGGAACAACTAAAATTTTTAATCATTAAAAATGATACTTTAGTGAGATGTAAAAGGTAAAAAAGAACAATCTTTCAAGGTTGTCTCTTCTGAAATCATAACATAATTATTTTACCAGCCATTCAGATTGTAATTTTAACTAATTAAAATATATTTGATCAATAACCAGCCACTTTATTGTTTTCCATGTAGAAAGTGACCCTGAGTATATATTTCCCCAAGTTGTTCTTTTAATAAAAGTGATTTGGGTTTGATTCTCAGTCTAAGTTCATTTTACATAGCTATTTAGTGCCCTTGAAAAAGTCATGAATATCAAATTACCTCACAGCTTTCTCTAATATCTAAACAAGGAATGTATAATTGATTACAATGAAGTGGTATTTTTTATTTTTCAGCAAGCTAGTCATGGCAGAGACAGTAATGTCATGAAATGTCGAGGCCACTTTCCCTCTTATATTTGTGACATTAATGTGTTCCATATCTATGCTGAGCTGAGTAACTATGGATCAATGTTTCTGTAGTAAATATATTAACATTGGACCTAGTGTTGTCTACCGTATTTGCCATGAATACCTGAAGGGCCAGATGGTTGTATTGAACAAGACAGTAGACTATACCAGAGGATACCTTAGATCTGCTGGCTTCCAATATTAAGTTCAAATTTTACCATGGACAAGCCACTATCAATACTCATACGTGGACATCCAATATGTTAGATTTATAAACAAATCTCCCTCAATCACACCCAAACACCTTGAAAAGAGTAGGCCCCATTATCTTAAGTAATCCTAAGGATTTCAGAAAATATAGTATACTGAATCAAACTTGATCTGAGTAATTGGGTTGGTGGATGTTCCACTATGAAAATATTTTGAGGGTTGGTGGAGGGATAGAGTATTGACATTCTCAGAGTTGTTGTGAGCATTGATGAAAAGTGAACTGACAAGTTTGTTTGAGAAGACATTCGATCAGAGAATACTAAGGTTAACTTTATGAAGTCCTTGATATGTCTGTGCTACCAAAGGATTCTACTGATCCAATATAAAATCTAAAGTCATGGAAGTGCCAAGAGACAGGCTTTCCCAAGATGCCTCCAAGAAACCAAAATCATTAGTCACTGTCCATGCATTGCTGAGTTGTAGCATTATGTCAAACAGATGCTGTTGTGTGTAAGATGAATCTAGCTATCAGCCAAACCCATCATGATAATTGCCTCACATCCTCTTTTAAACTGGAAGAATAGGCATTTTCCCTCTGTCTGGTAATTATAGCAAAAAAGTTTGAAAGGTTGGATGATAGTGACATTCCACTTTGGTCAATCCCTATCTGCATTTTTAAAGTTTCACTTGTAAGAAGATGAAGATGGAGAAGAAGCTGTGGTCCTTAAGGAAAATTTTAGTGATGGTAATGTGAAAATGCTAAGAAGAGCAAGAATGAATTGGGGCCACAGCACATAAAGCTGTAGGTCAGGGAACAATAACTGAAGAAGACACTTGTCCCTGGAGTTCAGGATGGTCTTGAAAGGTAGGGTTCTCATAAGGGTTGTATCATCATCTACATCTCTATTTTCATTGTATACACATATAGTAATTAGAGAATTGGAAGAAATATTTTAATGTGTATTCAGAATCTTTTGATTCATATCAAGACAAGGTCAACTTTGTCTTTCATTCTTGTGAGTATCAATGTCATAAAGTATCAGTCATATAGTAGGGTTGATGGTACTGACTAAACACTTCCCATCAAAAATTGCTGGCTTTGAGCCTAAATCAGAAATCATTATTATTGTTAGTATTGTTGTTATAAAGGGTGATGGACTGCAAGAAAACAAGCATCAGAAGTCTGTTTCAGAGGATTGCTGAGTTTTTATGGAGAGCTCAGACATTGTATTGTACAGGTTTGGATGATGACACAAAGTGTGGATGAAACAGGTCAAGTTAGAAACTAAGAGAAAATTTATCATGAGTTGAAGCATAGCTATGGACATACAAGTTTACTTAATAACAATGAGGTATAGGGTGGAGTATTTTTCTGCATTGTTAAAAATTCCCTTCACAACTAAACCTTGCAGATGAAATTTGGTGGATGTGAACTATGTGGAAGCCTGCAAGAGAGGAGCAAGTTTCTATGCTTCCAGCTCTAGGCTGCTAGACTTAATCCATCACCCAATTTAATAGCATTACCTGGCCCTTGGGTAGTAATTATGGGGTCCACTCTGTTGCAAGCATTTGAGGAAGACTCTTGTCTCAGGATAGCTTCCTCTCTCCTTCCCATCAGCCACAAACACCATGTAAAATTGTCATAGAGTTAGCCAGTCTTCATCTAACAAAGATATTTAACACAGAAATAACAAAATTACCTAAACGGTGACAAGAGGAGAAAACCTGTTTACATTACCTTTACAAGAAGGCACTACTGAAGTCCACTTTTTGTTCTTTTCACATATTGACTTTATTAGTACTCCATTTGGGCACACATAGTTTGCTTCAGATTTATAGGTTGTGGTTTTGTAGGACTTCACTACACCAGCAACAACATCTTTTGGAGGTCCACAGTCAATTTTTGAGTAAACTAGAATTTATAAGAGAAATGTATACTAATGCTGCTTGCACGTTACAAAGTAAATGAGAATGAAAAAGATTCAAGAATGGAACGGAAGTGAAAGTGAATGCAAACATGAATTGTAAAACAAAAATTCTCATATATTGCATCACACACCTAGAGTGCAAAGAGAATTAAGTGAGGGAACAGATACAAAAATAACTAGTCACATAAGCGTGCACAAACGGCAAATTAAAGATTCGTTTCTTAGAAATGTTCTATAGAATAAACACCTAGAGATCTGTGCAAATGGAAAATTTAAAATATTCCCCTTTTAGAAAATAAAGAGGAAAATGATCAACTATGAAATGCTTATGATGAATACTTTATAAGAATTCTAAATCCAAAAACCAAATTGGAAATAGTCAACACCATGACTAAAAACAACTTCCTCTACATACATTAATCCAGAACATGTGTTTGGAAAGTTGTATAGAGTAAGTGAGTTGAGAATATTCTGCACAATGAACTTGGCATGATGAAGGTTTCGGCTTGGTGGGTGCCATGTTGTCTGACACCTGATCAAAAACACTCCAAGCTGATCACAACATGGTAAAATCTGACATTGCTTGAGGCACATCCATTTGGTTTCCTTAACCCATAATTAGTGTTGGCATCATCACTTTGAGCAAGAGATAATCCATGCAGTGGGAACAGCCCTTCTTACCTGCTCCAAAGAAGGCCAAGGTAATTCCATCTTCAGGGAAGGTGATGGCAGCAGTTTTTTGGAATGCAAAAGACTTTGTGTTTACTGACTATCTTCAAAAGGAACACACCATCAATGGAGAGTACTATGCCAACTTATTGAGTCAGTTATGAAAAGTTATCAGGACCAAATGCTCAGGAAAACTGATGAAAGGGGTCTTGTTTCATCAGGACAATGTTCCAGTATACAAGTCCTTGGTTTCAAAGGCTGATGTGCATGACTGTGGCTTTAAACTAGTTGATCATCATCCGTATTCTCCTGATTTGGACACATTTAACTATAATCTGTTCTCCAACAGGAAAAACACTTGGCTGAGAACCAGTATCACACTGATGATGACATCATATTTTCTGTTGATGACTTTTTTGATCACCAAGCTGAAAGTTTCTTCAGTAATGAGATCCAATCACTGCAACACAGATGGAAGAAGTGTGTGGATTGTAAAGGAAATAATGCTGAAAAATAAACCTCATTTGGTCACATTCCATAAGAGTATCTTAGTCATTCTATGAATTTTTCAGCTGACCTTCACATATTTGGGCAACAGCAAGTTTTCCTCAACATATTCTTGCTAGGCCTATATGTAAAAGTGCATAAAATCAGTGAGTTAAGATAAATTGGCAGAGCTCACTAAAAATAAATATTTAGGCATATTATTTACACATACACACAAAATAAACTAGGATTCTCATTACAGTGAGAGAGGATGGTTCAAGCTATCTCTGCTTAGACATCACGGTACCTAACATGGCTTCTAGACAACATGGTTTTTATCCTGGCTTTTAACCTCAACACTGGTTGTTCCACAACCAAGGACAGGGTTCCTAACCACCAATGCCAATGCAGACCTTCCAACTTTATGCATCCCTTGTAATCTCCTATGTTTGTCTCCATATATATATGAGTGCACACATACACATCTATGTAAGTATACTTTTCTTCTCTTTCTTTCTCTCCCTAACACTACCCAACCTTAATTCAATGCCAAAGGCCTCCTTGCAGCAATGCTGTTGCAAACACACTAGCATACAGCAGTCATGCTTACTTCTATAAAGCGTAGGCTTGAAACGTAAAAGACTTCCTCACTTTCCTGAATGTCAAACTAATACACCTGCTTGATGTTCATACACCTGTTATTGTCTTTTGTTTTTCTGTAAATTTCAACTACACACACACACACACAAACACACACACACACACACACACACACACACACATATATATATATAGACAGACAGATAGATAGATTATGCTCATACATGTACATATATCAAAATGCACAAAAACACACACATGCAAACTCACATGCAAACACACACACATGAAATAAAATGTAACACACTGCTGACCTGGGTTAATGATGTAAAGATCCCAGCCCCATACGCTGGGTTGAAGTTGATGAGTCAAGTGAGTCACATTACTTCGATCACAGAAATTGTAAGCTTCTTGGTACTCATAAGAGTGACATTCTGGAGTCTGATGACAGGCTTGTTCACATTCCTTTAAGCTCACATTATTCAGTCGTTCAAAAGCATCATGCCCTTTTATGAAAGATCTTTTAAAGGAAAAAACGGCATCATTGGCTAGAAAAGAAAGAAAGGAAAGAAGACATACATTTTATACTCATATATATGATGCTGAATGGCACCAATAGCTGACAATTCACGCTAACCATCAGATCACCCAAACCAGGTGATTCTCCAACGCTGTGCATTTAAAACTTGCATCCCACACCACTATAGCTGTTAATGGCTTTTGACAACACTAGTCCTCTCTTGCCATGAGTCATGGAAGGCTGTTTAGATGGGCTCTGAATCAATACTAGTGATCCAGCCCAGCACTCATCCTGAACAGATAAACAAAATGTTGCTGAAAAGTCACACATATCTGCTTGTGATCTATTGGCACATGCCCTTCCTAGTTTACCAAAGACTGAATCATGGCTTTGTTGCCATGTTGCACCTCTTCCACTTGGGCACATCAAATGATTAATTTATATTCTTGTGCCATCCTTCGTGCAATTGCACACATGCTAATCTCACTAAGTTTCTACCTAAATCCCTCTATTGGGGTGTTTTCCTTTGCTACTTGCTAAACATTATTGGTTCTCCACTAATTTCAAGGCAAACTATCATTTGTTGTTGCCAATTTTCCCCATGAATGCCCATTTTACTAGTTCACTGATCTCTTCTCTGTAAGTTTGGTGCACTGGCAGTGATACATTTAGCTTTCAGTATGCAGGTTCCTGTCTACAAATCCTATTTTGGGTGATTATGCAGATCACAAATTTGTGGTCTGCATAACCAGTGATTTTAAATTGTGGACAACCTATGCTATCTCTATCTACTGATCTATACCGAAAACTCTACCAAGATATGATCTGGACGACCTAATGTCCATATCCATATTGGTACATTTGGGAAATCCTGTCAGTACCTATCAAACAGTGCAAAACATTTGAGTAGTGTTGTGAGACTTATATAAACCTGTCATCAATTGGCTTCTCCCACATATTCCAAACATGAATTCAGGGTGCCACTGAATCTCTTAGAACTAAGGAGTGAAGTGTACCAAGGAAACACACTAGAAGCCTAAAGCAATCTGATCACCACCAACTTACTTGGGTCCAGGAAGATGGCCCATATTTTAAGATCAAATCATTTCTAATATAGCACAGCTACTCTACCTCTCAAGTTCAGTCAAATTGGAAATAAGTAGATCTTGTGTCCACCAAGACTATTTGAAACTCTGGTCTTGCTGCTAATCATAGTGAACTGAGGTGATTGAGTATGAAATGTGGCTTCCAAGATGATTCCAAGCCATGTGCAGTTACACTGTCTATTCTGAGTAAAGTTATTTTAGTTAACAGGATGAAAGTGACAAAAAACTATTTATACCATTTCTGAGGAGCAGACAGGTGTTCCCTCTCTAGGGTTTGATATGGATATTTCTAGTAGTGCCTGTAATAGATTTTTGTTAATATTCCCTCTGGTTTCTAATACTATGTCAGGATATTTGCTTTTAAAAAGGTTGTTTCATGTTCTAGTTAAGATTTTTATTTATGTTGGTATGCTATTCATTGATGTGAAGTTTTTTTGTGCAATATTTGTAAGTCAATGCACATACGTAAATTTTTACCAATTGTGACTCTGGCTCTGTAGTTAACAACAACAACAACAACAACTACTACTACTACTACTACTACTACTACTACTAATCAGGTTTAAAAAATAACACGTTTCTTTTCTTACACATGTGCAAAAAAATACAAAAACAATACAATGAAACATCCAGGTCAACAAATACTCTATGAAAACTCCCTAACAGTATTTACAAGTCTTAATATTGCTTTCAGGAACACATCTTTATCAGGTAAACCCCTCAGTATCTTTATAGAAATGGTTGTTTATATAATATGAAGTACAAATGAAATCACAAATTTCAGAAAAAGAGAAAAAGGAAGTGCAATAATAAAATACAAAAATAATTACGTCTTATTCGCTGGTAATAATCTCTGTCTTTGCTTATTGTTATTTTATTTGAGGAAGCTGTATCTTTTGACAAGTAACATTGTCTACTTTCTTTAGTTACTTCAAATGATGAACAAGTAATGTCAGACAAACATTTTTTTGCACAGGCACTTGCTGTTACATTTTCCTCCTGTAACAATGTTTTCCTGAGTACATTCAGAATCGCATGTTCTATTTTCACAAATTTGATTACAATAACTAGAATTAAAGTAAAATTCAGACAAATAGAAACAACAACAACAACAATAATAATAATGATAATTTCTAACATAGAAAGCAGACCAAAAATTTGAGGTAAGAGGTAATCAATTAATTTGGCTTTTAGACTTGATTAGCATTTTATTTTCTTGACACTGGAGAGGCCTAGTTGACATCAGCCAGATTTGAACTAAGAAGTTATGGGCCCCAGAACAAATATCATTATACGTTTTGTTTGATGCTCAAATGATTCTGTGAATATATCATTCTTAACAAGAATAATTATAATTATTTTTTTGACAGTAACAATGTTAATGATAATAGTTCCTAACTTAGATACAGGGCCACAAATTCTTCTGAGATGATTCATGCAAATAATTCAACTTCCTCTCAAGGATCTTGCCCTTGAAGTTTATAGTGGTCTTCAATTGGTCCAAGATAACGATCTTCTACATAGAACAGAATTGCGTTATCCTTCATCTTTATCTTAAATATATACATGTATACTACTTAGAAGAACTGAAAAAATGCTTTATGACATATATTCAGGTACTTCATGTTTTCATTTCAAATCCAGCCAATGTTACACCTTAGACTTACATTCTTGTGAGGGTCAATAACATCAAACAAGTCATGTGCTTGAGTTGATGATAGTGACTAAAACACTTCTATCAAAACTTTTGGGGTTCTTTGCCCAAATCAGAAAGCATCGTTACCCTAACCTGTTTTATAACAATTTAGGTTGGTGGACTGAAAGAGTACAAGAGTTTCAGATTATTGCTGAACTCTAGTGTAGAAAAACTCAGTGCGTTGTACTGTACAGTATTTGGGTTGACGCAATGTATAGATGAGAATGTCTTTGATCCAAGGATAGCTTCCTATTTCTCTCTTTCACTAGCCACAAACACCATGGAAATTGTCATGGAATTCGTCATTCTTCTTTTGGTGAAGACATTTTACACAAAACAGAATAAAATTACCTAGACAGAGGTAACAAGAGAGGACCTAATTACATTACCTTCACAAGAAGACACTACTGGAGACCATTTATTGTCCTCTTTACACACTGACTTAAACGTTTCTCCTTCTGGGCAAGTATAGGTCACTTCAGATTTATAGGTGGTGGTAGTGTAAGACTTCTTTGCATCAACAACATATGTTGGTGGTCCACAGTCAACTTTTGTGAAGACTGGAAGTGATAAGAGAAACTGATATCAATGGCAAGTGTATGTAAGGAGGAGGGAGAAATCGAAGAGACAATGACAAAATTAAAATAAAAGATATTAAATGAAAGAAACTGAAGAAATTTACACACAGATATAAATACATACATATGCATTTTTGCATGTATATATGTATGTAAGTATTTATGTATATATACTGCAAGAAGGGTCTCATGCAAATGGTCTTCCTGTTCATCTGCTAGGCCAGACTGTGGAGTTGAGAGTTATGTAAATTATTATGCAATGTAACAAATTGTATTATGCATATGTCACACTAAAACCATTAATCAAACAATTCTAGCAATGTCAGATAACCAAGTCATCAATTTTTATCATTCAAATACACAGATATTATTCTTAAACAAGAATGTTACTGACAGGGACTTTGAAGTTTGGACTGTGTTTCATTGAAGTTAATCTTGACTTGTTATTGTTAAGTTAAAAATCTTCTTTAGGTGTGTGGGTTTGAGCAGAATGGTAATTAGATTTTAGAGTGGGTTGTTATGGAGAGTGTTTTGGAGAACTTTTTATTAATTAAATTTAGGGTTATGTTATTGTTTAGAATTTATTCATTTATGCTTTGTAAGAAGTTTGCTTCCCAACCCAACAGTTCCTATTTTGTTGCATTACATCTTAATATTCAGCAAGGCAGGCTGACAGAATAAGCACCAGGCTTTAGAAATAAGTACTGATGTTGATTTATAAGATTAAAATGCCCCTGTGTGTGTGTATGTGTGTGTGGAAATACACACACACACATAAATAAAATGGAAATACTGTACTGACCTGGGCTAATGATATAAACATCCCAGCTTCCTAAGTTGGGTTTAAGATCACCAGTCAACTGAGTCACATTAGTCAGAACACATAATTTAGATTTTTCATTGTACTCATAAGAATTACATTCTTGATATTCATAACATTTTTTATTACACTCTGTTGCAGTCTTATCCTCAAACTGTTTTAAAGCAGTTTTCTTTGATATGCTAACTTTATGTAACTTGAAAGGTTTGTCAGCTGAAAAGATAAAAAGGAAACAAGGAATACATTTTGTACTCATCCACCAACTGAAACACACACACACACACACACACCAGGTTTATACATCAAATATTGTAAAGCATGTGGAGCATAATTTTGTAAATGGAAAATTAATTATAAACAACTGGTTCACAAAATGATACCCTAATTAGAATTCATGTGAGATGTAGAAAATCTTGAGACTTATTTGCAACCTTGTCTTGATATTTAGGCTGCAGATAGTTTATTTGTACATCTCTTCTCTAATGGCATGCTTTTACAAGTTTGATACTTCCTTAAACAGGTGAACAACCAATGTGTCAAGTATTACTACAGTCATTCAGTCTCAAAAAAAAGTACATCATCAGAAGAGGAAAGTACAAATAGATTATTTGCAACTTAGATATTGAGGTAAGGTTCTGAATATGCTTCATGATGTACTAGAATTCACATTAATTCCGAGAAGGATGATTTATGCTGAAAAATAATTTTTGATGGATTGTGATTTTATTATATGTTGCTTGCTGATACAACAATGAACCAGAGGACTTTCTCATATGTTATTCAAAATTTTAACTCCTGGTACTTCTATATAATTATCTAATATTTTAAAAATATTTATAAAATAATAATGATGGTCACTCCAGTTCATTTTAACATGAGTGTTTGAAGGAAAGGACTTTTTAAAAAAAAGTATTTAAAAATTAAAGAAGCAGCAGCTATTTACAATGGATGCATGAATGTAATTTGGGTCTAGTTATGGATTTTGCTATGGAATCACAAGGGAAACAATGATAATTTTTGATTTTGCCTGGGATTGGACAAATATGTCTGTCAATTGCTAGATATAATTCTTTAATTGTTCTGTTCAAATTGTTAAGATGAATTATGACACATTTTATGCTAATCAGATCAATCTGGGTAATAACTTTCTTGAGATATTCAAGGTGAACAAATGCTGTATGAGAATACCTCAGCAGTATGTACAGTTCCTAATATTGATTTAAAAAATTGTTTTGCAGGAATACGTTTATGTCTCTCTTCGTAGGTAAACCTGTTGATTTCTTTACAGAAATAGTTGTCAATATATTATGAAGTACAAATGGAATCGCAAATTTCAGAAAAAGAAAAAAAGAAAATCAATAGTGAAACACAAAGTATAATTACAATCTACTCGTTGGTAATAATCTATGCTTTTGGCTGATGCTAATTTCTCAGTGGTAGCTGCAGTTTGCTTTGATAGATAACATTCTCCGCTGCTTTTATTTAATTCGAATGATAAACAACTTTTGTCAGAAAAACATTTTTCTGCACAAGTGTCTGCTGTTGCATTTTTCTTATTCCACAATATTTTCCCCACTACATTCAGAGTTGCATTTTCTACTCTCACAAAATGGATCTTAGCGTCTGGAATTAAAGTAAAGGTTATACCAATGAAAATTAACAGCAATATAATTTAATTTCTAACAGAAATATGGCCAAAACTTTGAGGTGTGAATTTTTGAATAAAATTGCACCTGCCCCTACACTAACTCGACTAGCTTTTTATTTTACTCGGTAAAGTTCACATCAGTAGAATTTGAACTCAGAAGTTAAAATGCCAGAAAAAAATACAACACATTTTGCAAACATATCACACTTAACTGCAGATACAATTAAAATGATGCTAGTAACAATATTAATAATAATTACTCTTAATTTAGGCACAATTCAACAGTGAGGATACATGAAAATAAAGTAACCTCAGAAGTATGGAAGGCATGTTACATCCTGTTGGCATTTGAACCCAGAATGTAAAAGGAGGTAACTAAATATGGGTTTTAATCTTAGTTGAAGTCAGTTCACTTTTTGTTGAAGTTAGTGCTTGTGAGAATGACATAAATATCATACAATTACATAGCTTTCCATAATTACATTCAACTCAGGACATAAACAATGAATTTCTAATTGATTACAATGGGATGTTATTTTGATTTTTTTTAATAAGCTAGTCATGACAGAAACAGCCATGTCATGAAATTCTGAGGTCACCCACCCTTCTACACTTGTGTCATTAAAGCAGTCCATATCAAGCCTGAGTAAATCTGTGGGTCAATGAGAGTGTTTATTTTAGCAATAATTATGTTAACATTGTCCATCATCATTGCCATGACCGTTTAAAAGACATGGAGATTGTTCTGAATCAGGCAACAGATTATATCAGAGGAAAGGCTTGTCATATCAGTTAACTTGCAATACTAATTTCCACAGTTACTGTAGATCAACTGCTGTTGAAGCCCTTACGTAGACACCCAACAAGTTAGAAATATTAAAATCTCTCTTACTCACACCCAACTGTCTTCAAAAGGGTAGACAAGATTATCTAATGTAATCCGATGGACTTCAGAAAATACAGTATGCAGGATCGAAGTCAGTTCCAGAAGATTGCCAAGTTTTAGTAATGAAAGACTCAGGATATAATATTGTACAGAAAATTATCATTGAGTCCTCTGACAAACATTTAATACAAAAATAAAACTAATTACATAGAGAAAGACAACAAAAAAGAAGCTATTCATGTTACCTTTACAGGTAGAAGCTATTGGAGTCCATTTGTTGTCCTTTTCACATATTGACTTTAGTTGCTCTCCCTTTGGACAAGTATAGGTCACTTTAGATTTATAGGTAGTGGTTTTGTAGGACTTTGCTGCACCAACAATGTCTTTTGGGCTTCCACAGTCAATGTTTGCATGAACTGAAATTGAAAACAGAAACTGATACCAATAGTGCATGTATATTAGGAGTATGAGAATGAAAAGATAATAACAGAGTGAAACAGAATGAAGAAATAAGTACAAAGACATATATATATATCTTGTGTGCACATGGCTATACACCATGGTAGAGAAACATAGACTCTGAATGCAGAAGGCATTCATAGACTAGAAAGAAATGAAGGCAGTATGCTCTGTTGGATGTGCAACATCAGTGTGCCTGTATGACAAAGTGTAAATGTATTGAGAGAAAAGTTGGGCATAAGAGGAATTAAATGTAGCATGCAAGAGAGAAGACTACATTGGTTTGGACATGTGATGTGTATGAATGAGGACAGCTGCATAAAGAAGTGATGATCACTGAAAGTGGATGGTACCCACGGAGACATGGGCTGAAGTGATATGGAAAGATCTCAGGATGTTGGACCTCATGGGGGAAATAGCAATGGACAGAGATGTCTGACGATATGAGGTTCTTGAGAAGACCTACCCACGTCAGTGAAACTGAGTTCTAGAAGCACTGTGTATCTCAAGAAAACTTCTCACACACCCTACCACAACAAACCAAACTACATCTCTACATCTCTTCTCACATTTCCACTTCATGCACTATGCTTATCTCCCACTTCCCAATCCTGTCCTTTTGGCCCTGTCTCACTGTATCATTGCTATCCAGTAGCCACTACCCACTCTATATACCCAGGTTTTCATTTCTTCTTTGCCTGTGTGTTCAAAAACTTGCTATGAGGCCTTTTCTCCCTCCAGCTTGAAGAGTGGTTATAGGCCGCTGGCCATTAGGGTCTGACAAGTCATATGTAAAGCTAAGTGCTTTATGGACATGAAAGCGACCATAACTGTCTTTATCTAAATACTCTACTGCTCTAAAACTTAGTGTGCTTCTCTTTCAGATTTATGGTTTCCTGATGATAATGACATATATATATATATATATATATATATAGGTATGCATTATTGCATCATACTTATATGTGCATATACCTACTTATATAAATGTGTGTGTGTGTGCATGTGTATACATATTTATGTGCTTGTATATACATATCCATGGGTATTTATGTAAACATAAAAAATAGTGTATACATATTTTTGAGTCCAATAAAAATACCAGTTTGGCACCTGATGCAAGTAAGCTCAAAGCAAGCTGCAATATGAAAAGGGCCCAAAGGAATAACCATACTGCATGCCTGTCACATGAGTAAACAAGGGATGCATTCAGGACTTAAATAGAGGGATTAATTTGAAAAATGTTTTGCCTGCAACTTGTTTTGGGAGGCATGGGGTAGGAGTACAAAGAATGAGTGCCTCAAGTCCCTAAAGAAAGTACAGAAAGGCATGACAGTTGGATTATCCTCTGTCTCCCACCAGCTACAAACACTGTGGAAATTATCATGGCGTCAACCAAACCTTCTCTCACAAAGACATTTAACTGCAAAAAATAAAATAAAACTATCTAGACAATAACAAAAGGGAAGCCATTTACATTACCTTTACACATAGACTTTACTGGAGTCCATTTATTGTCCTTTTCACATATTGATTTTAGTTGTTCTCCTCCTGGACAAGTGTAGTTTACTTCAGATTTATAGGTGGTGGTTTTGTAAGACTTTGATGTACCAACAATATCTTTTGGAGTTTCACAGTCAATTTGTGTGTAAACTGGAAATAGAAACAGTAACTGATATCATTAGCGTTTTTATGTTAGGCATAAGAGGAATTTGTTGCTGTGTGCATGAGAGGAAGCTGTACTGGTTTGGTCATGTGATGAGGATGGATGCCAACAGCTCCATAAAGAAGTGCCAATCTCTCAAAGTGGATGAAAGACGTAGAAGTTGGAGATCCAAGAAGACATGGAATGAAATACTGAAGAACGACCTCAGGAAGCTGAACCTTTCAGGTGAGATGACAAAGGGCTGGAATGCCTAGCACATGGCTGTACTCAAGAAAACCCATACCCCACAGCAGAAGTGTTAAGACCAATCCTTCTGGTTGTGTAAAGCACTCATGGTGGTGCCATGTAAAAGCACCTGTGCAATGACACATAAAAGCTCTTGTATGACAACACATAAAAGTGCCTGTGCAGTGACGCATAAAGGCATTCCTGCTGTGAATTGTAAAATCGACCATGCAACATCACGTAAAAACACTTATGTGATGCCATATAAAAACACCCATCCAGTACCAGATAAAAGAATCTATGTAGTACCATGTAAAAGAATTCTGCATACTCTGTAAAGTGGTTGACATTAGGAAGGGTATCCAGCTGTAGAAACCATACCAAATCAGAGTGGTGTCTAGTGCTTTCCCCCAGCTTGCCAGCTCTGGTTACACTATCCAACCCATGCTAGCATGGGCAACAATCATTAAATGATGATAATGATGACAATGATGAACAGTGCTTCCAGAAGTTAGTTTTGTCATGCAATATGTGGTTCTTCTTGAGAGTCATGTATTGCCAAACATCTCTTCTGCAATGCTCAGGACCTTGAAATCAGCCTTCACCAATTTATCCCATGTCTTTTTCATCCACCAGCTCCTGCCATATTTAGTGATTAGCACTTCTTTGTAAAGCTGTTCTGAACCATACACACTGCTTGTCCACAGCAATGTAGCCTTCTCTCTTGCATACTTCAACTGATTTCTCTTTTGCCCAGTTTTTCAATCAGCACATTTATACTATATCATTCATACACACTTGTATTGAACATCCAATATAGCTTGCTAACTTCGTTTCTTTCCAATCTTCTCATGTCCTCTGTGTTCAATGCCCATGTCTCATTATCACATATCATAGCAGTTCTTACACACACACACACACACACACACACACACACACACACACATGTATTTATACACAAAAACATGCACACAATGACTAAGATAAAACACTCTACTAACCGGGATTAATTATGTATACATCCCAGCCTCCATTGTTGGGTTTAATTTCAGTAGTCAACTGAGTCACATTACTCAAATTACAGAGCTTATCTTTAACATTGTATGCATAGGAAGTGCATCTTTCCTTTCGATGACAACTTTCATTACACTTTATTAAGCTCACATCCTTAAGCTGTTCAAAAGTAGCCTTCATTGGTAAGCTAGCTTTTTTAAATGTTATATGCTGATCATTGACTGGAAGAAAAAGAAAGCAAGAAATACATTTTATATTCAGACACACTCATATACACATACATTAAACATTATAAAGTATATGGTGCATGAGTCTGTAAAAGAAAAATATATTTTATACAAATAATTCATTTACAAATTGAAGCTCTAGCAAGAATTTTCGTGTGAGTAGTTGAAGAATTTCAGACTTATTGAAACCTTTTCTGAATACTGAGGCTGCAAAATAATTCATTTGTACATCCCTTCCTTGAAGTATGCTTTTGTCGGGTGAAAATTCCCTTCAACAGATCAATCAACATGTCTGTTGCTAATGCTATTCAATCATAATCAAAAGCACACATCAAAAGAGGGATAGATGAAAAGATTATCTAAAATGGAAACATTCCCACAAAGTTTTGAGTATGTCTTACGACGTTGTAGCAAGTCGTAAAAAGTGGTAATATGACGTAATGGTCGTTTGCCCAAATAAGCATAATTGTTGGTATCCCATTGATTAAAATTACTGCCCATATTTGAATTCTAAACATTTGTCAAAGAGAATTCTTTCAGGAAAAACGGTTCTTAGAACTCAGGTATAAGCAGTTATAAAAACCCTGATTTTGGGGGAATTAATCAGTGATCGTTGGATGTTATTAAACTCCACGACACTCACTCATTGAGATATTGGCTATTTTTTATGTCATGTCTATGATAAAAATCCAACAAGACTTATTTGAATTGTTGTGAACTCTAGTAGTTAGTATGAAGGATTAGCTAGTGTGAATTTTAAGTTGAAATTCTCTATGACAAAATGACTTTACTTTCCAATTGTACTATAAATGCTATATGTACATAAATAAAATAATGTAGTAATTATTTTCTCTTTCTTCATGTTCTTCAACTCGTTAATGAAATTTATTTCTGCAATTATGAAACTGTGTATTTTTATAGCAATTAAAAGAACACAAAATTATTTATCTTCAACATAGATGCATGCATAAAATGTCCGTTAGCATTTCAGAGTATATAGTTCTACTCCATAACCTGCAGACAGGCACAGTCAATGTAAAGACAATGAAAGGTCGGATTGATCGAAGTGTTGAAATGACAGAGTGGAGGTATGTAGAGGTGTGTTGTGTCCAAGAGGCAAGATGGAGAGGAGCCTCAGCCAGAATTCCCATGGAAAAGAATAAAGACATAAATTATTCTGAGTGGACAATAGTGATGGTGTGGGAGGTGTAGGAACACTTTGGGTAGATAAATGGATAGATAAGGTAATTGTGGTACACAAACATCGTGGTAGAATAAATTTAAAATGGTCCAGCATAAAATATATTTATCCCTGCATATGCACCTCAGTTGGGAGTAATACATGAAAATGGACTGTTTTTTCAAGGCTATTTTGTAGATTATCTTCATGACAAATACCAGTGACCTTATCTTTCTTGCTGGTGACTTTCTTGGACATGTTGGACAGCAACCCAATGAATTCCATGTAATATGGAGGCTGTGGCTTTGGTCCTAGAAATGAAGTGGGAAGAAGGTAGATGTTTCAAAGTCATTGTCTTGTGGAGTTATCAGCAATAGCATGATAGACAAGTCAGATAATAAGACATGGACTACCACCACAACATATTAGTGGCGACAAGAATATTACACTGCTGACAATAACATGCAAGTGAACGAGAATCCATATTATAACCGTTTTTCTCAGTGGTGACAGATACAGAACATCCAGACTTTGAGTCATCTTCAAGACTCTCCCTTCCCCGCCAAAATCAGCCACCCACTTTTGTATTGTTGATAAAGCTGGAGCATCATCCCCTTATGTAGCAACTGTGTGAGCTTAAATGTACTGGGGGGTGGCTAAACATGTTTTCTGCAGGCACTTGATAACACCATGGTGCCAAATTTTATTTTGTCCATTTTCAAGAGACATCACTACTAATTACTTTTGAAGTCTTTTTTGAACAGTCAGATATCAGTTTACCTGGAAAGAAACTGTGCAATTATTAATAAGAAGAGCTGAAATTAATGCATGCAAGATTTCACAGCTCTAGCGAGATTCCTTCATAGTGAACCTATGAACTTTTCAGCCTACCCTCGTATTATGGAATACAAATGTAATCACAAGCTTTAGACAAAGAGGAAAAGCATATCCCAATAATAAAATACAAAGTATAATTACATTTTACTCGTTGGTAGTAAATTCTGCCTTTGATTGGCTTTAATTCCTTGGAAGCTGCACTTTCCTTTGATAAGTAACATTGTCGGCTTTTTTCATTTATTTCAAATGATAAACAATTTTCATCAGAGAAACATTTTTCTGCACAGGCTTTTGCTGTCACATTTTTGTTATCCCACAATGTTTTCCCAGTTACATCCAGAATTGCATCTTTTATTTTCATAAAATGGATCTGAGTTTCTAGAGTCAAAGTAAAATTTAGACCAATGAAAAACAACCACAATAACAATAATAGTAATTTCTAATACAGATGAAAGTTAAAACTTTAACTAAGGAACTGACTGATTAAAATTGGTCTCTACATTTGACTGGCAGTTTTATTTACTGGCCCTGGAAAGGTAAAGTTAACCACAGCCAAACTTGAACACAGAAGTTGAATACATAAATACCATAGCACATTTTGTCTGGTACTTGAGTGATTCTATCAAGCCACAACCCATCACAACAAGAATACTTATAATTATTATTGATGGAAACAATATTAATGATAATAGTTCCTAATTCAAACACAATGCTACACGTGCTACTATGAGGATACATGAAAATAAAATGACTTCAGTGTTTGACTAGTGCTTGTTTTATCGACCTCAGAAATATGATAAAATGAAGTACATCCAGATTGGACTTGAACTCAGAATATAAAAGGAAGTAACTAAATAGGTCTATTCATGAGAAGACGTCCCCTCATCCGCACATTTAAAGTTTCACTAGTGAAAAAGATGAGGATGGAGAAAAATGTTATTGAAAGTGATCTTAGAGTCGCAAAAAATAGTGAGGGCAGATGGGGACCACAGAGCATAAATCTGCAAGTCAGAGAACAATAATTGAAGAGGACACTTGTTCTTGGAGTTTATGATGATGTTCAATTGCAGATAGATAGAGGTTCTTCCTCATTCAGGAGAACTGCATCATCATTATCACCTTTATTTTAAATGTAGAAATGAATACTAATTAGAGAAATGGAAGGAATGCTTTGTGGTATTTGTTCAGGCTCTTCATGTGTTCAGTTCAAATCCAGCAAATGTCAATTTTGCCTTTCATTCTTGCAGTGTTGGGAGCAGTAACATAAAATGACAGTCAAGTATTGAGGTCAATGATAATGATTAATCCTTTTCTATCAAAAATTGATAGCTTCTTTGCCCAAATTAGGAACCATCATTATTATTTGTATTATCATAATTTAGGATGGTGTAATGAAAGATCATTAGAACATTAGAAATTTCAAAAAATTGCTAAGTTTTAATAAAAGACTCAGGGCATTTTACAGTTGAGAGTTTTGGATGATGACAAAGTGGGCGTGAGAAAAATCAAATTAGAAATTAAGAGAGAAACAATCAAGAAGTGCTGAGATATAACTGTGGTGGTAATAAATCCACTTAATGATCTGGTATTGGGGTGATTTTGAGCAATGTGGTTAAAAATTTGCTTCATGATTAAACACTATTCATGAAATTTGATGGGTGGAAACTATGTAGAAACCTGCTGGAAGGAACATACTTCCAAACTGCTTGTTATTGTAAGGCAGACTTAATTGGTCATGCAGATTAATGACATTACCTGACCATTGGAGAGCTTTAATGAGGTACTCTCTTTTGCAAGCATTTGAGAATGCCTCTGGACTGAGGATAGACTCTGCTCTTTCTTTAGGCAGCCACAAACACTGGAAATTTTCACAGAGTCAGCCATTCTTTAACAAAAATATAAAACAAAATTACCTAGGCAAAGGCAACAAGAGGGAACCTATATACATTACCTTTGCAATCAATCACCACCGGAGTCCAGTTCTCATCTTCTTTACATATCGATTCAAACTTTTCTTCCCCTGGACAAGTATAGGTCACTTTAGAATTATAGGTGGTGGTATTGTAAGATTTTGATGTGTCAGCAATATCTTTCGGTGGTCCACAGTCAATTTTTATGTAAACTAAAGTGAGAAAGAAAAACTGATATTAATGATGAGTGAATATTAGGAAGAGGGTGAGAATGAAGAGATAATGACAGATTTAGAATAGAAGATATTGAGTGAAATAATCAGAAGAAATTTGCACATAGATATATATGTATGCATACATGTATGTACATATGTAAGTACATACGTACGTATGTATGTATATACATACATATGTACATATGTATGTATGTATGTGTGTGAGACATATATATACACTCAAAAAATTAAATGGAAATGCTCTACTGACCTGGGGTGATCATGTATGCATCCCAATTTCCATTGTTGGGTTTAAATTGATCAGTCAACTGAGTCACTTTGCTCAGATCACATAATTTAGCTTTCTCATTGTACTCATAAGAATTACAACTCGGATATTGAAAGCAAGCTTCACTACACTTCTTTAAATTCACATTTGCAAGCCTTCCAAAACTTTCCTTCTCGGATAAGCTAACTCTTTTAATTTGAAGAGGCTTGTCAGCTGAAAATAAAAAAAAAGAAAACAAAAAATACATTTTATACTTGCCCCTCCACTCTAACACATCTTAGCATAATTTTGCAAATGAAAAATTTATTATAAACAGGCATAGATGTGACTGAGTCGTAAGAAGTTTGCTCCTCAACCACATGGTTCTAGGTTCTGTTCTGCTGTGTGACACTTTGGGTAAGTGCCTTCTACTATAGCTTTGGGCCAACCAAAGCCTTATGTGTGGCATACAAAAACTGAAAGAAGCCCATTGTGTGTGTATGTGTGTGTGTGTCCTATCACTGCTTGACAACTTGTGTTGGTGTGCTTATGTCACAATAAATTAGCAGTTTGGCAAAAGAAACTGTTAGAATAAGTGCCAGGCTTTAAAAAAAAGCAACTACTATGGTTAACTCATTTGACCAAAATTCTTTTTGGCAGTGCCCCAGCATGGCTGCAATCTTATAAAGCAATTAAAAAGTAAAAGAAAGAAATAATTGATTCACAGAATGACACCCTTTCAAGAATTCATGAGAGAGAGGTAGAACATCTTCAGACATACTGGCAACATTAAGGTCGATACCCCATTAAACAGATGGCTAACCAATGTATCAAGTGTTGTTGTAATGGCCATGCAGTATTAAACAAATGCATGCTATTGGAAGAGGCATGTACAAAAGCATTATGTACAACCAAAATATTCAGGTGAGCATTCATGTGTGTCTCATGATGTACCAGAATCCTTATTTATTCTGAGAAGATTGTCTTTTGCTAAAACATAATTTTCTGGATGGATTAGGTTTTCATAATTCATCAGATGGCTTTCTCATAATTTATTCAAAATTTCATTTGCTACTACTTCCACATAGTTATGTAATATTTTAAAAATATCTATAAAGTAGTAGTAGTTGTAGTAGTCTCTTCTACAAAAAGTACAAGGCCTGAAATTTGTGGGGAGAGGACTAGTCAATTACATCAACCCCATTGTCTTACTATTGCATAATTTAATATTGTGTATAACAAACACATTAGAATACATTGAATAGTATTTACAGTTCTTAATACTGCTTATTTCTGGAATATGTTTATGTCTGTCTATATAGGTAAACCTGTCAATGTCTTCACACAAATTGTTGTCTATATACTATAAGTACAAATGGAATCACAAATTCAGAAAAAGAGGGGGGAAAAATCCAATAATAAAGTACAAAAACAATAATTACATTTTACTCGTTGGTAGTAATCTCTGCTTTTGTCTATTTTTATTTTCTTGGAGGAAGCTGCAGTTTGTTTTGATAAGTAACATTTACCACTTCCTTTAGTTATTTCAAATGATAAACAAGTTTCATCAGAAAAACATCTTTCTGCACAAGCATCTGCTGTTACTGCATTCTTACTCAATGTTTTCTCAGTTACATCCAGAGCTGAATCTTTTATTTTCACAAAATGGAGTTGAGAATCTAGAGTTAAAAAATAAAATTTGAAGCAATGAAATATAACAATAACAACAACAATAAATTGCAATAAAGAAGCAAAGCCAAAATTTAGAGGTGGAATAAGTCTATTGGGTTGGTCTCTACACCAGACAAGCATTGCATTTTATTGACCCAAGAAGAGCAAAGTTAGCATCAGCAGGATTTATGCTCAAAAGTAAAATAGCCAGAACACGTCCCACAACACATTTTGTCTGATGCTCAAATGACTTTGTCGATCTATCACTCTTCACAACAAGAATACAAGAATATAATGATTGTTGAAGTAACCAATATTAAAGATACACACTCTGCAGTGAAGGTACATGACAATATATCAACCTCAGTATATGACCAATGCCCATTTCATCAACCTCAGAAGTATGAAAGGTGAAATATAGTCTCTTGTGATTTCAAGCCAGTATGTAAATGGATGACACCAACTATACTTAGTTATGACAAGGACTATAACTCATCACTTAACTGATCTTATAGAACAAAATTAACGTTACATTCATAATTTAGCGAAGAAATAAAAATATGTAGTAAATATAGACACTCACAACTGAATGTAGCAAGCTAAGAAATTCTAAATCAAAATTATACTTTTAGTGAGATGAAGAAAAAGTGATTGTTTTTACAAGGTTGTCACTTGTAAATCTCATGACCAAAATAAGTCATTAACATAATGATTTTAACACCCACCAAGGGTGAAATTTTAATCAAATATAATATTGCTGTTCAGTCAACAGCTAATTTTTAATATTTTTTCCATGCAGGAAGTTGACCTGTGTATTTTCCCCTAGTGATTCATTTAGTAAAAACGGATGGCTAGAAGAATATTGAGCTTTATTTGATAACCAGTTGATCTAGCAAGCAGGGCTGGTGCGCATTGATGTTGTTGTGAGGTAGGGCCTGAAACTGCGTGCATTCTCTCCTGATGACCCCATACACTTGCTGGCTTCCAGTATGCGGAGCTTTCAATGGGTAGTGTGCATGTGCAAGTTGTTTGCTAAGTATACTACGTTGAGAATTTGAAGAAATACTTTCTGGTATGTACTCATGTTCTTTTGGTTATCCATTCACCTTTCATACTTGTGTGATGGAACATAAAGTACCAGTCAAATGATATGGTTGATGGTATTGACAAAACAACTCCCACCATAACTTGCTATCTTTGTGTGTAAATCAAGACTCTTTATTATTATTATTATTAGTATTATCAGGATTAAGGGTGGTGGATTGTAAGATAAGAGCATCAGAAGTCTGTTTCAGAGTATTGCCATGTTTCAGTAAAGATGGACACAAGGTATTATAATGTGCAGGGTTTTGATCGATGACACAAAGTATAGGTGAGTAAGTCAAGTTAGAAATTAAGAGAAAAACAACCAAGATGACATGAGGAATAACAGTGGAGATAACATTGTGGTTTTGCTTGGAGTTTTTTGTTGTGTAGTGAAAAATTTACTTCTCAGCTAAGTCTTGTGGATGAAATTTTGTGGATGGAATCTGTGTTGAAGCTTGCTGGTGACAATTAGTTTCTATACTTCCAGCTCTCAGTTCGTAGACATCATCCATCACCCAGTTTAATACTATTACCTGGTCCTTGACCAGAATTAATGCATCCCACCCATTTGCAAGTATTTGGGGACATCTGGGATCTGTAAGCTTCCACCTACCAGCCACAAATCTACCTAAACTAGCCACTCATCCTCTGACAAAGACATGTAACAAAAGTAAAACAAAATTACATAGACAAAGGCAACAAGAGAGAAACATTTTATGTTACCTTTACAAGAAGATGCTACTGAAGTCCACTTATTGTCCTTTTCACACACTGACTTCAGTTTTTCTCCCGTTGGGCAAGTATAGGTGACTTCAGATTTATACATGGTGGAATTATAGGACTTCAATGAACCAACAACTTCTTTTGGAGTTCCACAGTCAATTAGTACAAAATCTGGAATTGAAAAGAGAAATTAACACAAATGGTCCTTGTATGTTTAGAGGTGGGTGAGAGTAGGGCAAAAATAACAATACAATAAATAAAAAATAATGAGTGAATCAAATTGAAGAAATTTGCACAGGAATATAAAAACATACTTAATGAAATGTATGTATGTATGCATGCATGCATTTTTCTCCTCTGTTTTATCATTTAAATTCTTCCACTGAAGAAGGAGCTGGTTTCTAACAAAGATACAAAGCTCCATCTATGAAATGTTGATAACAGAAAGAATGTCACAAAGTCTTGCATAGTTTTACTGTTCTGGTAACAGATTGTATTTGTAATTTTCATCCTCTGGTCCAGCAATTTGATGTCTCTGTAATTATCTCTGTCCTGGACACGACCCATGCCTTTGTAGCAGTTGACTATAATGCTCCTACACCAATCAATGGGTATAACTCACTTGTGAACAACCCGATTACCTATATGGGTGACTAGGCCATATCCGACTCCACCAGATACATACATACATACACACACACACAAGTGAAAGGACAAATGAAAGAAGGACACTCAACCAACTTATTGGGAGCTACATGTATGGATCAGAACAGTTTCATTCAAATTTGTTGGTATTCATGAGTTTCAAATGTAATGCTAGTTGTCAGCCACTTTGAATCTGAAAATTACACTTGAAACTCAAGAGCACCAACAAATTTGAATCATACTGTTTTGATCCCTATCTATCTATCTATCTATCTATCTATCTATCTATCTATCTATCTATCTATCTATACATACATACATACATACATATATACATATATATATATATTTATATATATATATATATATATACATGTCATCATCATCATCATTTAATGTCCATTTTCCATGCATGCATGGGTAGGATGGTTGATAGGAGCCAACCAAGTAGAAGACTATCCCAGGCTACTATGTCAGTTTTGGCAGGGCTTTTACAGCTAGATGCCCTTTCTAACACCAACTCCTCAGCTGAGTAGACCCAATGCCTTTTACATGGCACTATCACAAGTGAGGTCAGTTTTGGCATAATTGTTACTGCTGGATGCCTCTCCAAATGCCAACCACTTTACAGTATGGATTCAATGCTTTTTACATTGCACCAGCTCTGGCAGAGTCACCAAGTAACTCGCAAGACAGGGAATTTTAAGAGGGGTAGGGGCATTTGAGGAAGGGGTCTAGTGTCAGATGATGAAAGGTTAGTGTGACAGAAACAAAGATGCAGAAACAGGTTTCTTGCTATAAAGGAGGTACATGGTTGAGAGAGAGAGAGAGAGAGAGAGAGAGAGAGAGAGAGAGAGAGAGAGAGAGAGAGAAGAAAGAAGGGGAAAGAGAGGTACAAAAAAGAGGACAGAAACAGGTGTCCTGACATGAAGGAGATACTTGGTTAACTAGCCAGAGGGAAAAGCTAGAGAAGGAGAGAGTGATCAAGACTGAAGATAAAAACAGGTGAGCTGCTGTAGAGGAGATAAATGGCTAGGGAAAGAGAAAGATTGTGGAAAAAAGCAAAAGTGCAAGAGAGAACAGGAGAGAGATGGTGATGAAGTGCCAGGGTATACTCACAAGTAACAAGGAACAGAGAATAGATGTGATGGTAAAGTAAGGAAGAGAGAGGTGCAGAGGTCATAATAAATATAATCAGGTATTTCTAAGAAGGCACAAGCACAGAGTGGGGATTGCAGTGACTGGTGAAAACCTGGGTATAAAAATGGGGTGGGGAAAGCAGCAATATAGTGAACAGAGCAGTGTGGGTAGGGAGGGCAGGAAAGAGAGTAGGAAACAATTATAGTGTATGAAGAGGAAATGTGAGAAGAAAGATGCAGTTTAGAAGTGGAGATGTAGTTTGGTTTCTCAGGGTAGGGTGTTGGAAAAGTTTGTTGTTACAATGCTTCTAGCACACAGTTTCACTGTGGGTGGGTCTTCTCTGGAATTCATATTTCCAAACATCTCGGTCCATTGTAATTTTCTCTGTGAGCCCTAACATCCTAAGATTGGATGTCACCACTTCATCCCATGTTTTCCTAATCTCCCTTTTCCACAGGTACCATCCACAATCAGCGACAAGCATTTCTGTATACAGCTGTCTTTATTCATACACATCACATGTCTAAACCAATGCATTCTTCTCTCCTGCATGTCACATTTAAGTCCTCTTATGCCTAACTTTTCTCTCAACAAAGTCACACTTTTTTAGTCATGCACACTGATGTTGCAAATCCAACATCACATACTACCTTCATTCTTCTCTTGCCTATGCATGTCCTCTGTATTCAGAACCCATGTGTCACTAGCCAGTTGTGCACAAGCATCATATAATCTACCTTTCACTCTGAGGGAGAGTCCTTTTGTTGCAAGCAGTAGCTCTCTGAAATTCCTCCATCCTATTCTTATTCTTGAAACAAGGGTGGGTGTGAGTGTATATGCATGCATGCTGTATATGAACAACACTTTTGACCAATTCAAATCTATGTAGGATAAATTTGAACATTCAACTGTAAAAAAGGTAATATTCACTGCAAATTTGCCACGAAGACTTCCCACTTCAGGTAAGAAATATTGAAAAACACCAACAGTCATTTCAAGGCAGCCTCTCTCAGCTGAATAATGAAGACCTTTCTCATTCCTTGGCATCCATTTGCACCATGTATTGCAAGACGAACATTTGCTTCTTTATTGTAAATGAGTATCAAAACATGAGCTCATCACACACAATGTATATATGAGTGTGTGTGTGTATTTATATATATATATATATGTATAAGTGTGTGTGTGTGTGTGTGTGTGTGTGTGTGTGTGTGTGTGTGTGTGTATACATGTATGTATATACATATATATATAGACAGACAGATGAATAGATAAACAAATAGATAATATATAAACAGATCGACACACACACACACACACATATATAAGGCAAACATACAAACACACTCATGTGAAAGCACACACATAAAAATAAAATACAAATACCACTGACCTGGGTTTCTGACATAAACATCCCAATATCCTCCGCTGGGTTGAAGGGCATGAGTCAAGTGAGTCACATTACTTCGATCACAGTAGTTAAGTTTTTCATTGTACTCATAAGAATTACAAATTGGATTTAGATGACAAGCTTGAGAACACTCCATTAAGCTCACATTAGTCAGTCGTTCAAAACTATCTTCCCCTCTTATGAGAGTTCTTTTAAATGTAAAAATCTCTTCTTTTGCTAGAGAAAAAAAGACAAGAAATACATTCTTAAACTCACACATTGAATATTATATAACATCTGGTGCATAATTTGTGTTAAATACATAATCTATTATAAACAAATAATTGATCCACAAAATGACAACTTAGTCAGGATTCATATGAAATGTAGCACCTCCTGAAATTCATTTGTACTGTGTTTCAAAACTTAAGTTGCACATAACACATTTATATAACCTCACTTCTAATGTTGTATTTTTATAGGGACGAAATGCTTTTCAGCAGATGGTTGATGAATGAGTCAAGTGTTGTTGTGGCCATTAAATCAAACATAAAAGATTAGTTGAATATGCTCCTGGTTGTACTTTGTAGAGAATTTTCCTGCTTCTCAAGTTTCCAGATAAAACAAGACTGGTAGGTGGACTTTATCATGTGCATGAACTTGCAGAAGTATATATGCTCACTCAAAATTTCCTTGAAGTCACTGGCTGCAAGTCCCATGTAATTCATTCAGGAGCCATCAGGCACACTAAGAGAATTGCTTTGTAAAATACTGCCTGAGAAAGTCAGAATGCTCTCAGGTGGATTGATTTGGACAGTTACGGGTGGCTGAATGGGATAAGTGTATGCATTTCCTCTTGTATTACACAATACTGGAACCATGTATTCATACAGAAGTAACCAACCTTAACACCATGCACATTCAGAAGCTTGTGGTACATATCTGTACCTCAAAAATGTCATAATACGGAATAAAAATTCACTTGATAATGTCTCAGAGATATTTAGGTTGAAAGGAGAATTGAATCAAGTTATCTTTCTAATTTTCTTTGGGTATGCAGGTGAAGGATACTTTTTATAGTAGTTTCTCTCCAACACCAATCTAAGTTAGCATCCTGTTATAATGTAAAAAATTGCTGTCAAAATTATCTGAACATAACTCAGATTTTTTAGTAATGCCAACTACTAAGTTTCTTATTATAGTGTGGGAGCAGAACTTGAAATTCCTATGAAATTCCACTTGTTAGGCTTTCTGTTGGAGTATCATTTCTCTAGTACCTGACTTTAATTCTGAAATAATATCTACTTGGTTGAATGTAGTTAACAGTTGTTGTAACAATTGTTGGTAACATGTTGGTAACAATCAGTATTTTTACATCTATGTCTCTCCTTTAATCTATTTTTGACATAGCTGTTTACTGGACATGAAATTGCTAGGCAACTGTCTCTGTTTATACCTGAGCAGTACATGTGCTTGAATTTCTTGAGGATACCTGGAATATCATAGAGCAGTCTATGACTTTGGACCAGTTATGGTTCCTCAGAGATGATCAACATCATCATCATCATTTAACATCTGCTTTCCATGGTAGCATGGGTGGGACAGAGAAATCACTACACCTAGTAAATTTCTCCTGATGTCCAGTGCTTTCAGAAGGAAGAATTTTGATAGGAAAGGAAAAGATCCTTCTGATCAAAATGGGTGAAATTGCTGAACATTTTGATTTTTTATATCATGAATAGGAACTTATTTTATGTTGAGAGGATTCTTTAGTCACCGCAGACTTCTTTTCTAACTCTAGCAGCATGGTAAAATGTACTCATTATATGTGGTATAATAGTTGGAGATAGGAGGGTTATCTAGCCACAATAGCAACGCTAATATATAGAAGATATGCAACTTCATTGACTGGCATCTCTTTTCCTGCTATTTTGTATATCAGATTATGAAGAACAACAAGATAACGTGCATAAGCCATGCCACATTGTAGTATTCCCTCCAGTTTACTACATTCTGAGCTCAAACTCTGTTAATGTCAACCTTGCCATTCATTGCTTCAGGGTTGATACAATATAATACCAGACAAGAATTAGGACTGATTGTATTGATTAACACTGATTCAATCTGCTTTTATTTGGCTGAAATTGGAAACAACAACAACAACAGCAGCAGCAGCAGCAACTACTACTACTACGACGGCGACGACGACGACCACCACCACCACCACCACTACTACCACCACTGATGCAGTTATTCAAGTTTAAGGCAAACAACAAGAGTTTCCTTTCTGGTATAAAAAAGAATTATTGTAAACATGCATAAAATTGTTCAAAGTGAACAAATTCTGTATGAGAATACCCTCAGTATTTACAGTTCCTAATATTGTTTTATCTTTTTCAGGAACACAACTATGCTTGTCCTTATAGGTAAATCTGTCAATGTCTTTACAGAAATCGTTATCTATATACTATGAAGTACAAATGGATTCACAAATTTCAGAAAAAGAGGAAAAAGAAAAGCAATAATAAAATACAAATAATAATTACATTTTATTCGTTGGTAATAGTCTCTGCTTTTGTCTGATTTAATTTTCTTAGTGGAAGCTGCCGTTTGTTGAGATAAGTAACAATTTCCACTTCCTTTAGTTATTTCAAATGCTAAACACTTTGAATCATCCAAACATTTTTTAGCACAAGCATCTATGGTTACATTTTCCTTGACCAAAATTTTTCCGGATACATCCAGAATTGCATCTGTGACTTTCACAAAATGCAGCTCAGCAACTGGAATTGAAGTAAGATTTAGACGAATGTAAGTCAAAAACAATAAGAATAATAATAATTTCTAACATAGAAAGGACAAAAATTTAAGGTAGGAGTTAATCAATAATTCCTCTCAAGCCTTCACATGTTCTCTGCATTTAGGGCCCATATATCACTACCATGTTGAATTGCTGTCGATATACATGCATTATACAATCTTCTCACTTGGAGAGAAAAAGCTTTGTTTGTCAACAGAGGTAAAAGCTCTATGAATTTCTCCATCCTATCCTTATTCTAGCTACTACACTCTCCATACATCCTTTCCCACTACTAATATGGTCCCCTAGGTAGCAGAAATTATCCACTAACTCTAATGAGCCTCTAGGAAATTTGAGAAAATCAATTTCCTGGGTATCAGTTTGTTTTTATGACTCCCAGGCATTTCCACATACACTACTTTCTCCAATAACCTTCCTATTATTCCACTGTACTTCTTGTGTGTCCATACATTACACTGAGTACATCATATGGATACATGTATACTAATTACAGAATTAGAATAAAAATTCTTTATGATAGCTATACAGGATCTTCATTTGTTCAGTTCAAATCCAGTCAGTGTCAACTTTGTCTTTCGTTCTTGCAAAGGCCGATAGCATAACATACCAGTCAAGAACTGGAGTTGATGATACTAACTCAATGTTATCCATTGAAAATTATTGGTTTTCTTTGCTCAAATTAGAAAGCATCATTATTATTATTTGTATTATTATAATTAAGGATTCCAACAGCCACTATTGCAATGGAAATTGTCATGGACACAACAATTCTTCCTCTGACAAAAATACTCAACACAAAAATAAAACAAAATTACATAGACACAAGCAACAAGTGAGAGCCTATTTTCCTTACCTTTACAGGAAGATGCTACTGGGGTCCAGTTATCGTCATCTGCACATATCGATTTTAATTTTTCTCCTTCTGGACAAGTGTAGATTACTTCAGAATTATAGGTAGTGGTTTCATAGGACTTTGAAGCACCAGCAATGTCTTTTGGTGGTCCACAATCAACTCTTGTAAAAACTGGAAATGACAAAAGAAATTGGTATCAATGGTGAGTATATGTTAGGAGGAGGGTAAACATGAGGAGATAATGACAAATTTGGAATAAATTATATTGACTGAAACATACTGAAGAAACATGTACACAGATAGAAATAGGCACATATATGTATACACTCACACACATCTGTATATATAGGACGTGTAAGGTATTTAAGAATTTGTTTCATAGAAAAACATACATATAATAACAGTAAACAACTTTATTAACAAAACATTTCTATATATAAGCTTGTTTATCTTTATACTCTTAATGAATATAGCAACCTTCAGCATCAATAACTACTTTTCTGCAAGATCTGAATTGTCCACATACCTGAATGAAATGGTGATGGTTCATATTGGACATTACTCTGACTATGGTGGCTTTCAAGGAATCCTTGATGTTAAGGGGATGTTGATTGCTCTCTCTCTCAACAATGCTCTACACATAGGCCAATGGATTGAGATCTGGAGAGTTTCAAGACCAAATGTTAGAAGTTATGAGGTCATGAAAATTGAGTCATCCATTTTTGTGTTACTTGAGCAGAGTTTTTCCGGAACATGTATGGTCTTCCAATGTGTACTTTATCTCTCTAGTATGTCCTCATCTATACACATCACATGACAATACTAGTACAGTCTTCTCTTGTTGCACTCTACATATGATAGGCTATATACCCAATATTTATCTCAAATCACTTATTCTCTGTCATACATGCACATCCAGCAGAGCAGGTTGGTTTTGTTTCTTCCCAGCCTTCGTATGTCCTCTGTAATCATAGACCATGTCTCACTCCTACCCACCTTCTCTCTTCATTGCTACTATCCCACCCCACTCTTCACCACTCCACACACACACATGCAAATGCACCTTCCTGTGGGATCACCATACTTTATCATTTCCCTTTCTTCCAACCTCTTCTTTCAAACTTTTTTCTAATCAGTCGCCATGCTTGACCGCTCAATCTACAGGCTTTTTTCATTCTCTCTCTGTTTATTTTCTCCTTGTTGTTCATACACCTCACTTCATCTTTTGTTTTTCTATAAATTTCATATATATATATATATATATATATATATATATATATATATATATATATATGTATGCATGTATGTATGTATGTATGTATGTATGTATATTTTCCTACAGATGCATATATGTAAATACACACAGACATAATCACACATAAATAAAATAGAAATACTCTGCTGACCTGGGTTAATGATATAAACATCCCAATTTCCAATGTTGGGTTTAAGTTCACCAGTCAACTGTGTCACATTGCTTAGACCACACAGTTTATCCTTCTCATTGTACTCATAAGAATTACATCCTTCATATTCTTGACAAGCTTCATTACACTCATTTAAGGTCTTATCTTTAAGCTGTTCTAAAATAACAGCCTTTGGTATATTAACTTGCTTAAGCTTCAAGGGCTCGTCAGCTGGTAAAAGAAAAAGAAACCAAGATATACATTTTATGCTCATCAACTTGCCCAAACACACCCAAACACAAATATTGTAAAGCAAGCAGAGTATAAGTTTGTAAATGGATAATTTATTATCAACAAATAATTGATTCACAAAATGACATGCAAATCAGAATGCATATGAGTTGTAGAACATCTTCAGACTTATTTGAAACCTTGTCTCAATACTTAGGCTCCAGATAACACTTGTTCTTCTACAATACATCTGTACAGCTCTCTTTAAGTAATGTAATTTTGTAGGGTCAACTCTCCCCTAAACAGGTGGTCAAACCATGTATCAAGTGTTGCTATGGCCATTCAGTCTTCAACAAAACACACCATGGAGAGAGGGATATACAAATGGAGTATGAACAACCTAAGCTCTGGGGTAAAGTTTGAAGCATGTCTCATGATGTACTAGAATTCACATTAATTCTGAGAAGGGTGTCTTATGCTGAAAAACTATTTTGTGGCTGGATTTGTTTGTCCATTTAAACAACAAAGCATGAGATAGCTTTCTCATATTTTATTCAAAATTACAATTTCAATTACTTGTACTTCTACATAATTATCTAATACTTTTAAAATATCTATGAAATAATAATGATGATGATGACAACAACAATGTCTCATGATGATTAATAATAGTAATGAGTTCATTTATTTGCCACAAGAGTGAAGGATGGGGGTGTTCAATACAAAGACAGACATAAATTGTGGGGATTTACATATAAGGAAATGATTTTTAAAAAATGGAAGAGAGAAAGAAAGTAAGTATACACAGCATATACTGAAAATGAAGGGACATATGCATAGCAAACAAAGGTTTTTAAAAAAAATATGGCAGGGTGGTTGATAGAGATGTGGCCCTCCTGATACAGGAAGGCCTCTAGGGATAATTGAGGAACCCTACTGTCCAAGATTTCCTTGAACTCCAAGAGCAAGACTTTGAAGGCAGTTGCTCCCATGAACCGAAATTAAAAAATTGGGTATTTGCAGAGGGTCAAAGTTGGTAACAAAAACAGGACATACAACAAACCAAACGAATACAAATAGGGAAGGCCGTTAGGCTCAGACAAGGTAAGGTAGCAAATGCTGGAAGAAAATTCTTGTCTTGTTTTCCATTTGTTCCTCTCATTCTTTGCGCACTCAATGTTATTTTCGTATTTCATGTTGGGTACATTTTGTGACATACTGTATCCATATATGCATACCTATATACAAATATATGTATGTATGTACATATGTGTGTGTGTGTATATATGCATACGTATGTATATATCATTTATTATTATTATTTGATTGAATGCCACATATCCATTTCCAAGTATATATATATATATATATATATATATATATATATATATATATATATATATATATATATATACGACAGGCTTCTTTTGGTTTCCATCTACCAAATCCACTCACAAGGCTTTGGTTAACCTGAGGGTATAGTAGAAGACACCTAAGGTACCTTGCAGGACTGAACCCAGAATCATGTGGTTCGGAAGTAAGCTTCTTACCACATAGCCATGCATATATCATCATCATTTAACATCTTGGTAAGTGGTTTGGGTACACGGCAATCCAATGATTCAAACATGTAAAAGAACATCAAAGAAGATAAAAGAAAATGAAAATAAGCATTAAAATTGTTCAAGGTGAACATTTGCCATATTGGAATACCTTAACAGTATACACTTCCTTTTACTGTTTTCTTTCTTTCTTTCTTTTTTTTTTTTTTTTTTGCAGCAATGTCTTTATATCTGCCCTTATTGGTAAATCTCTCTATCTTTAAAGGGATGGTTGTCTATATATTATGAAGTAGGAATGGAATCAGAAATATCAGAAAAAAATGGAAAAGGGAATTCCAATAATAAAATACAAAGAATAATTACATTTTACTCGTTGGTAGTAATCTCTACTTTGGTCTGTTTTTATTTTGGAGGAAGCTGCAGTTTTTTTTAATAAGTAACAGAGTCCACTTGCTTTTATTATTTCAAATGATACACAACTTTTGTCAGAAAAACATTTTTCAGCACATGCATCTGCTGTTACTTTTTCCTTACTCCATAATGTTTTCTCAGTTACATCCAGGGCTGCATCTTTTACTTTCACAAAATGGATCTGAATATCTAGAGTCAAAATAAAATAGAGAAGAATGAAAAATAACAACAATACTATTAATTTCTCACATAGAAAGAAGGCCAAAAGTTTGAGGTTGGGGCTAATTAATTAATTTGGCCCTGAAAGGACCAATAAAATTAAATTGGCCCCTACATTTTATTGGCCCCTGGAAGGGGAAAATTAACATTAATAAGATTTGTACTCAAAAGTCAAAGATTTAGAAAAATACAACACATTTTGTCTGAAGCCAGAATGATTCTGTGAATACATCACCCTAAACAACAATGTAATTATAATTATTGTTGATGGTAACAATATTGTTGGTAGCAGTTCTTCATATAAGCATATTGCCACACATTTTGCAGTGAGGATACATGAATATAAAGTAACCTCATTTCTTCACTAGCACTTCTTTTATCAACATCAGAAGTATTGAAAGCAAAATACATTCTGTTAAAAATATTAAACCCAGAATATAAAAGGATATAACTAAATATGGCAAGCCACAGCAAAATTCATGACATTACTGTTTTTGCCTTAGAACACAAAGATAATTTCACTTTCATCATCATCTTGTGAATTAGTATACGAGGGGTATTCATTAAAGATTTCCCTTCACCCACTTCCCAGGGACTGGGATAAACAAAACTTGGCATCATTATTAGTCCTTCTCTACATAGCCATCACCAGTGGTAACACACTTCTCTCATTGCGTTGTGCAGTTGTGAAGACCTCGTCTGTAGAAGTCTGTAGGTTGCATCTGGAGCATAGACTTTACCTAGGAAATAAATTCATTATCATTCAAAAATTGCTTCCTCTTCAAGAAAGACTTCATGGTTTGAAAGAAGTGGAAGTCAGATGGTGCAAGGTCAGGAGAGTAAGAGGGATGAGGAAGGATTTCATTAGGGCAACATGCACATTCTGAACTGCGGCATTGTCTAGGAGGAGGAGGAGGAGGAGGAGGAGGAGGAGGAGGAGGACGACGACGACGACAATTACATTTCAAGTATATTTCTTTTATAGTGGGTATTCATGCTGTTTAGTCTATCAGTTCAAATCACCTAATTTAACAGCATTACCAGGCCCTTGGCTAGTATTAATGGAGTTCACTTTGTTGCAAGCATATGGAGAGATCTCTGGTCTGAGGACAGTTCCTTCTCTTCCTCCCACCAGCCAAAAACACTATGGAAATTGTCATGAAGTCAGCCAGTATTCTGTTAACAAAAACATTTAATGCAAAAATCAAATATTAACAAACAGACCAAGACAACGGGAGAGAAAATATTTACATTACCTTTACAAGCAGAAGCTACTGGAGTCCATTTGTTGTCCTTTTCACATGTTGACTTGAACTTTTCTCCCTTTGGGCAAGTATAGGTCACTTCAGATTTATAGGTGGTGGTTTTATAAGACTTCATTGCATTAGCAATAGCTTTTGGAGTTCCACAGTTTATTTGTGTATAATCTGTAATTGAAAACTGAGATGTTTACAAATGCTGCATGTATATTAGGAGGGAAAGAATGAGGAGATAAACTTGATATAAAAGATATTGAGTGGGACAAGATAGTCGATGACCACTTTTTATAGCTGCGTCTGATTACTGTTTGTGTAACACTACTTTTATATGTTTCCTATTTGGAAATAGATAATAAATATAGTTTACTTTCAAAGTAGGAATATACATTGATAAACACGTCACTTATAACTTACTTACAAGTGTTATCATTATACATAAATCCTGACTCCAGCTACATAAGCACCATAGCGAGAAATATATACTCTGAAACGCTAACGAACATTTTACGCGTGCATGTATGTTGAAGATTCGTGTTCTTTTAACCGCTATAAGAAATACAGTTTCATAATTGCAGAAATAAATTTCATTAACAAGTTGAAGAACGTGAAGAAAGAAAAAATAAGTACCACATTATTTTATTTATGTACATTTAGCACTAACAGGAGAACTAAGGGTTGATTGAGAATGTGATGTTTGATAATATCCATAGTTTGAGTCAGAATATCTAATGACAATTGCTTCTAATAGGAAAATCTGAAGGAGATACCTGTAGATTTCACTACACGACCTTCCCAGGAAAAGTGGAGAGAAAAAATGCACAGATGAACATGTATATATTTATAGAAATATGCACACACACACACACACACACGTGCGTGTGTATGTAGGTATGAAATTTTTATAGCATTATCTTCATAAAAGATAACTTTTAAATATAGATGTTTTGAGTGCAGTTTTCCTGTTTGCATCACTGAGCTAGTATATACATATATCATCATCATGGTTTGACTGAGGTCTGGAGAGTCAGCGGCTGCACCAGGCTCCAATCTTGTCTCGCAGAGTTTCTACAGCTGAATGCCCTTCCTAATGCCAACTACTACGAGAGTGTAGTTGGTGCTTTTTACATGCCAGTAAGGCGGATCTGGCAACGATCATGTTGGAATGGTGCTTTTTATGTGCCACCAGCAAAGGAACCAATAAGGGTGTACTGGCTTCGGTCATGATTGGTTGGTGTTTTTTACATGCCTCCAGCACCGGAGTCAATAAGGTGGACATGGCAACGAACATGTTCAGATGGTGCATTTTGAGTTCCAGTGGCACAGGAGCCAGTCAGGGGGTACTGGCGTCAGTCACGACTGGTTGGTGCTTTTTACAAGTCACTGGCATGGGCCAGTCAGGTGGACCTGGCATCGACCCCATTCGGATGGTACTTTTTACGTGCCATCGGCACAGTATGTGTGTGTGTATATATATATACTGTGTGTAAAAACAGATGACAGCAACTATAAAATTTAGTGTTCCAAGTAGATTATCACTGTACAACCTGTTGCAAGTATTTGGGGAGGACTTGTAGGCTGACACTACTAGATTCCTCTCTTCCTCCCACATGCCACAAACACAGTGGAAATTGTCATAGAATCAACCAGACTTTCTATGACAAATCCATTTAACACACAAAATTACACTAAATTACACAGACGGTGACAAGAGAGAAATTATTTACATTACCGTTACAAACAGATGCCACAGAACTCCATTTATTGTCCTTTTCACATTCTGACTTTAGTTGTTCTCCATTTGAGCAAGTATAGATCACTTCAGATTCATAGGTGGTGGTATTGTACAACTTGAATGCACCAACAACATCTTTTGGAGTTCCACAATCAATCTTTGAGTAAACTGGAAATGATAACAGGAACAAATATTGATGCTGCATGTATGTTGGGAGGAAGGTGAAAATGAGGATATGACAATGTTACAAGGAAATATATAGAGTGAAATAAATGGAAGAAATTTGCACACAGATATAACCCATGCACATAAGTGTGTTTGTATGTATGTCATTATTCAGGTTGGATATGGCTTGAGTCCTCCTCATGGGGTGGGTGTCAGTGGGTTGTCTAGGATCATACATTGCATAAATATATATATATATATATATAAATAAATATATATATATATATATATATATATATATATATATATATATATATATATATATAAATACATATATATATATATAAATACATATATATATATATAAAAATATATATATATATATATATATATATATATATATATATATATATATATATATATATAAATATAAAAATATATAAATATATATATATATATATATATATATATATATATATATATATATAATTTAGAGAAAAACCACTATTAAACAATTCAATAATGAAGAATGTAATTCATACCCTCTAGAAAATAAATATATCGTAAAAACCTTATTCTAATAGGCAATGATGTACATTGCCTATTAGAATTGCCTTATTCTAAGTGAAATGCCTATTTGTACACACACACACATGCATGCACACACCCACATGCACCCACACACACACACACAATACTAACCCAGTGCTGCCAGAAATCAGTTGTACAGTAAAGGGCAAGTCTTCTTAAAAACCACATATTGCTAAACATTGCAGTACTCTGTCATCTCTTCTTTGAGATTCAGTGTCCTGAGGTCAGCCATCAGTACTCCATCCCATGTCTTCCTGCATCTCCCCCATCCACAAACTCTACCCATCTTTAGTCATCCATATGCATAGCATGTCCATACAAGCACAGTCTTCTTTCTTGCACACTACATCTGATTTCTCTTTAAACCCAGTTTTGCATTCAGTACATTTATACTACGTCATATATGCACACGTTTGCATAGTGAATAGAGCATGCTCGATTCATTTCTCTCTAGTCTTCTCATGTCTTCTGCGATCAAAGCCCATGTCTCACTGCCATGCAGCATTGCAACACACACACACACACAAATGCACAAACACATGCATACAATAAATAAGATGAAAATAGTCTACTGACCAGGGTTAGCTATGTACACATCCACAGATTTTTTGTTGAGTGTAAGTTCAACAGTCCACTGAGTCACATTACTCAGAACACATAATTTACTTTCCTCATTGTACTGGTAAGATTTACATCCATGATGTCTGTTGCATTCTTCATTACATTCATTTAAGGTCTTGTTCTTACGCTGTCCTAAAATATCCCCCACTGGTATGCTAACTTTTTTAAGCATGAAATGTTCATTATTGGCTAGAAGAAAAAGAAGAAAGAATACATTTTATATGCTGACATGTACATTCATATACCCACACATGTGCATTATACACTGACAACTGATTCACAAAATGATCCATAATTTACAAGACAATTCACCTAAGTCTTAGAACATCTTTAAGACTCATTTTAAAACTTGTCTCAATTTCTAGGTTGCAGACAATTCTTTGTACATCACTAACCTGATAGTGTGCTTTTGTAGGGTAAAAACTTCCTTTAACATATGATCAACTGAGATGTCTCTTGTTACAACCATGCGATCTTAAAAAATGATCATGTTAACCACTAAAGTTAGAGCACACTCTCCTACTTATCATTCTTCAATCTACTAGCACATGCTCAGGGTTGGTGCATTCACTTGTTGTTTGCCACTACCTTTCAAATAATTAGCTGGAAGGTGACACCACTTTTTGTTTCTTCTCAAGTGAAGCTTGAAAAATGTGCTGAGAGCTTGGCCAAAGAGGAAAGCATTAGGTCTTCAGCCCTTTCAGTTTAGTCCACCACACAAACTTCTTTTGCTAAAACCACTAGATTGTTAATGATTGCCTGTTTTTCCAGTCAAAGGAAGACATTAGGACGATCTTCACAATGGATCTCACTGGCAGCCAAATCTCTACTACACATCAAAGCAAGTGTTTGAAATAACTCAACAAGTCAGGGATACTGAGGCACAAGACAACTCCTTGCAAAACAGTTTTATCATTTAGCACACAACTTGAACCTGCAAGGCACACAGCAGTTCTATCCCAGCAGTGGTTATCATGAACTAGCAATTTCCCCTGGTAGCAATGCTACAAGGGGAAATTGCCAGAATTCTTAGGAAGGTGTCTGTTCTCCTTGCTAGGTTTTATATAGAGTATTATTTGCTGGATACAGAACATCAATTCTAAAATAATGTCCACTTAGTTGAATGTAGCTAGTAGTAATCTTTATGTTTGAATCAAGTTTCTTGATTCCTGTCTCTTTATGGGATGGCTGTTCAAATTAGTTGAAATGTCTCTGTATGAAAATTATCTGTGAACAAGTTTCAACTTCTTGAGGGGCCAAGGGTAAATATTGCAGTAATATCTTTCTTCCAGCCTAGTTCGAGTTCCTTATAGTTATACAGAGAAATAGCTGAACTTTCTTTTTGGCCCAAAAGGTTTATCATGATAGTAATGCTCTACTTGCATGCACAAGTATCTTAATATTAAGATCAATAAACCTAGTGAATTTTCCCTTATGCCTAGGATTTCGAGGTTGAAGGATTTCAAAAAGAATACACAAAATCTTTAAGAGCAAACAGTGAATTTGCTGGCTCTTATGCGTTTAATGCAATGGAACAACTCTGAATACAAACCTATATAAGGTAAAGTAATTTTGAGTCCTAGTAAAGTTTCTCTAATTCTAGCAACATGAGAAGATGTGCTTTCTTCATGTGGTATAACGGTTGGTGATAGAAAGGGCATCTAGCCATAGCAACCATGTCAGAATGTAGAAAACACATGACTCTGTAGATTACCAATTTTCTCTCCGTTATTTTGTATACCGTGTTATGTAAAACATAACATCCCTTGTGAAACACAGTGCTGTACCAGCAATAAGTCATGTCAAAATAGGCAAATGAATAGAAACTCATTACTGCAATTGTTGCTGCTGCTACAACACTTCAAGTTTAAGTAAAAGAACAACAGTTTCATGTCTGATGTAAAATAAGAAACAAACAACTGGTAATATATAGAAAAGTATTCCAGTTGAACAAATGCTGTATCAGAATGTTTTAACAGTGTACACAGTTCTCTCTTCTTTCTTTTTCTCAAGAAGATGTTTATGTCTCCTCCTCATTGGTAAACCTCTCAATGTTCTCACAGAAATAATTATCTATATATTATTAAGTGCAAATGGAATCACAAAATTCAGAACAAAAGAAACAGAGGAGCCCAATAATAAAATATAAATAATAATTACGTTTCCCTCGTTGGTAGTAATCTGTGCCTTTGGCTGACTTTAATTGCTTGGAAGAAGCTGCACTTTCCCTTGATAAGTAACATTGCCCACTTCCTTTATTTATTTCAAATGATAAACAATTTTTGTCAGACAGACATTTTTTTTTACAGGCTGCTGCTGTTACATTTTTCTTAGGCCACAAAATTTTCCCAGATACATCCAGAATTGCATCATGTACTTTCAAAAAAAGGATATCAGCGGCTGAAATTAAAGTAAAATTTAGATCAATGTAAACTAATAAAAGTAATATTTTATAACATAGAATGAATGCCAAAACATTGATGTAAGAACTGGTTAATTAAAATAGAAGCATCAGTTGTGGTGTGCAAGAGAGATGATTGCACTGGTATGGTCATGTGGCGAGAATGGATGAGGATAGCTGTCTGAAAAAGTGTCACACCCTAGCAGTTGAGGGAACCTGTGGAAGAGGTAGGCCCAGGAAGACCTGGGATGAGGTGGTGAAGCACGACCTTTGAATATTAGGCCTCACCGAGGCAATAACTTGTGACTGAGACCTTTGGAAATATGCTGTGCGTGAGAAGACCCAGCAAGCCAAGTGAGACCATAATCCGAGGCCTCTGCCAGGGGTGTAGCCAGCCCACTTATGCGTACCTTTCCTTCATTGGACACTAAACTCTGCTTGCAAAGACCTGTAGAGGCAAGTGTAATCGAAATCGAACCAAACTCGACGACTGGCACCCATGCCAACATCTCCTTCATTGGACACTAAACTCGGCTTGTGAAGACCTGTTGGAGCAAGCGAAATCGAATCATGATGGAACTTGTACCAGTGGAGCACTAACAGCACAGTCCGAATGTGATCATTGCCAGAGCAGCTGTCTGGCTTCTGTGCAGTGGCACGTAAAAAGCACCATTTGAGCGTGATCGTTACCAGCATCGCCTTACTGGTACTTGTGCCAGTGGTACATGACAAAACATTCGAGCGAGGTTGTTGCCAGTGCCGGTGGCACGTAAAAGCACCCACTACACTCTCGGAGTGGTTGGCGTTAGGAAGTGCATCCAGCTGTAGAAACTCTGCCATATCAGATTGGAGCTTGGTGCAGCCATCGAGTTCGCCAGTCCTCAGTCAAATCGTCCAACCCATGCTAGCATGGAAGGCGGATATTAAACGATGATGATGATGATATATATATACATATATATATCTATATATATAGATATATATATGTGCACCAGAGTAAGCACATAAATGTGAAACAATGTGAAAAATAACACAAAAAGCAGCAAAAATAACACAAAAACTAAGTTTCTCAGACGCATGTACATAGCTACATGCATATACAGACATATATAAGCAAGACAAATATATATATATATATATATATATATATATATATATATATATATATATATATACATATATATATACACAAATGCATATATATATACAAATGTATATATATATATACACACACACATGCATGTGCACATCTATATATATATATACACACATGCATGTGCACAGAATCTCCTGGTGTATGCTTATACAAGTCAGTTGTTACAGGCAAAAGAAAGAGAAGGAAATCATTAAGTATGGAGAGGAAGAAGAAAACAGTGGTGAATAAAAAACAGAAACAGAAAACTATCAAGAGAAAGGGGAAAGATAGATAGGGACAGAGAGTGCTACATAATGGTGCTCACAAGTAACCAATAGCGTTTAGATACTTCATATAGATTGCATAATGAACACATAAAATTATATGTATATCTATACTAGTATAAATATATATACAAATATACACACATATGGATATGTATACAAATATACAAAAATATGTATGCAAATACATCCTCACATAAATAAAAGTATATACACATATACATACACGTTTATATGTGTATGCATATATACATTATCATCATCATCATCATTTAATGGCCGTTTTCCATGCTGGCATGAGTTGGACATGAGTTCGACTGGGGTCTGAGAGGCCAGGAGGTTGCACCAGGCTCCAATCTGATCTGGCAGTGTTTCTTCAGCTGGATGCCCTTCCTAACAGGTTAAGTAGGTGGGCAGCTAAGCCCAGTTGCATTTGTCCCAGGAGAGAGTGCAGGTAATATAGAGAACAGTACCAGTGAGGAGGGGGGATTAACAGAAGAGACATCAGGTAATGGTGGTAGGAGGAGATAGAGATATCCGGTATTGGTGGTGGGGATAGGAGAGGGCAGGCACACCTCAAACAAGCAAAGTTTAATTTGGGGAGATGGTACAAGGAATAATAATAATAATAATAATAATAATAATAATAATAATAATAATAATAATATACATTCAGAGTGTTCATGGCAGATTAGAAATTAAACCAAAGAAACAAGAAATTAAACAAACCAAGAAACAAGTAATTATCTTAACGAAATTACATGAGAGATGAAGAAGTTATATATTGAAAGGTCAGTTTAAATGGTTAGCTTCTGAAACTAACTGTTAGTAAGTAATACATTGAAAGAGTTAATGGCGAACGAATATATGAAAGATCAAAAAAAAACGAGAGAATCTTAACTTAGCAATGCATCAGCATTCAGCAACTGGGCAAGAATACGTAGAAGGAGCTGCATGTGAACAGAAAGTAGTGGAAATATATATACATACACACATATATACACACACGCATATGTATACATACACACACATACATGCATATACATACATACCTATAATACATAAATACACATAAATATAAATATATAGAGACATATCTACATCATAACGTATATATGCAAACAATTTAAAACAACTGACTGGTGTGTATAATATTAAAAGGCAAAATATAAAATAAGGAAATTGTAGATTAATTTGATGTAACATAATTAAATAATGAATGTCTCAGGTGTCAGGATAGCCTCCTCTTTCTTTTCCATTAGCCATAAACATAACAGGAACTGTCATGGACACAGCAATGCTTCATCAGACAAAAAAACTTAACACAAAAATAAAAACAAAATTCTGTAGGCAAGAGCAACAAGAGAGAGCCTTTTTACATTACCTTTACAACCAGATGACAATGGGGCCCATTCACCATCCTTCTTACATTCTGATTTTAATTTTTCTCCTCCTGGACATGTATAGATCACTTCAGATTTATAGGTGGTGGAATTGTAAGATATTGATGCGCCAACAATGTCTTTTGGACGTCCGCAGTCAGTTATTGTGAAAGCTGGAAGTGATCAGAGAAATTGAGATCAATGGTTAATATATGTGAGAATGAGGGTGAATATGAGAAAATAATGACAAATTTGAAATAAAATATATTGACTGAGACAAACAGATGAAATATGTACACAGATATAAACAGATACATAAATGAATGTTTATGTGTGTGTGTGTATGAAGGCACGTGGCCTAGTGGTTAGGCTGCTGCGCACATGATCACTAAGATCATGGCTTTGATTCCCAGACCAGGCAGCATGTTGTGTTCTTGAGCAAAACAATTTGTTTCGTGTCACTCCAGTCCCCTTTTAATCAAGAGAGGGTGGTGGCCTGGTCACCTAACCAGTGGGGTGGCATCGTGTGATGGCTAAACTGATGCAAAGTGACCAGTGATGAGTAACACCTGATAGACTAGCCAATGCGAATGGATGCTGACAGCTCCATAAGAAAGCGCAAGTCTTTCAAAGTGGATGGAACTTGTGGAAGAGGGAGATCCAAGAAGACATGGGATAAAGGCCTGGGATGCCCGACGTCTTGCTGTACTCAAAAAGACCCATCCCCCACAACAGGACTCTTAAGGCCACTCCACCTAGTGAAGAGGACTGGCCTGCAAGAGCCTTGTGTCAGTGCCACATAATAAGCACTTTTGCCAGTGCTACGTAAAAGCACCCAGCACACACTGTAAAGTGGTTGGCATTAGGAAAGGCATCTAGCTGTAGAAACGAAGCCAACTCACTGGCTTACCAGTATCTGTCAAACTGTCTAATCCATGCCAGCATTGACTATCCATGTTAAAGGATAATGATGATAATGATGAACATGTGCTTGACTTGGGGATTCTTTATTCCAATTGTTATATCTGTTTCAATATTTGCTAACCCATGATGCCACTCTACATATGCAACCAGTAGGTGAAGCTTATACAGCAAACATGGAGCAAACACATCATCAGGCAATTGATAAAACAGTACAAGTTAGAGACAAGCAGCAACTAAATCTATACACACTGGAGGCACATGCCAGATGGAGAGAGTGATGAAGGTGGTGTAGCTGGTCAACCCACTAGTGGGACAGATCACAACCTTGCCTTTGTTGATAGTGCCAGGGATGTTCAAGG